>NC_057804.1:235422510-235557284 GCF_018294505.1 Triticum aestivum | reverse complement strand
TGATAAACTGGAGGCCCTTGATTTCGTATCCAACGGCTGGAAAATCTAATGACCAGAGATGAAAAAGTCAGTCGACTGACGTGTAGCCTCACCCCGCACGTACACATGCACACACGCAAGATACGCACGCATGTAGGCGTGCAACACTGACACGTACACATAACGTACACACACACGCATGCTGGCGTGCAACACTGACACGTACACATGCACTCACGAACACACGCACGTACGCACCCATGAATGCAACACTGAAACGCACCCTTGAACGCACGCAACACTAGCACGCCTGCATGCACACATCACACGATGCAAGACACACGCTCAACCTATACGTGCATGCACCCTTTGTTAAGGATATGGATTGTTACGGGTATTAATCAATCTTATCTGTGATAAGAAGAACATTGATGTTTGCACCGGTCTTTATGAATCACAACGTATCGAACGGGCTATCAACATAGTAGGCTTAACTACATGAAAAAGATGACATCACACTCAATGAACAATCATCGGTTTATGAAATGCCCGCTTCTGACCGCCCTGGCCCACCAAAGGTTCCTCTGCTGTGCGCTGCCTGTGTTGGGTCACTGACATGCATGCCATGCACCCAAAGAGCCCACACGTCAGTGGAAGAACGACGCGGTGTCCTAGGTCAGAGTCGAGGGCGCCAGTCGTGGCACGGCCGGCTGAACACGCCTCCGTGCCGCATTCAAACGCCTCCATGAAACCCGCCCGTGTGGAAGCCGAGAAACCCACTCTGGACACACGTCTGTTCATGACCGGGCCGGCGTTAAACGCAACGCCGGCCGAGCTCCTCCCGTCCGCCGTCTATTTAATCTCCTATTTAATCGAGGCCAAATGCCGGCCAAGAATCGCACACCTCCGCCGCTCCCCTATCTCCTCCACCATTTTGTCCAATCTTACAATGGCTTATGAAGAGTAGTTATTCCGCATCCAAGCCGGCTGGGTAGCCCGCTGGATACGAGCTATGCAGCTCGCTGATCCACCTCCCTCCCCTCGCCCGATGGAGCCAGTTGCCGCCCCAAGCCGGCGCGCGGTTCAGCAACTTGCCGCTCCAGGCCAGCTCGACAAGGAGCGGCGCACATGCATCGTTGCTGCCGTCCACGCTGCCGCCTTGTACCGCATCTCCCGTTTCTGTGGTCGAGACTCCCATGCCGGCGGCCGCGCCATGCAAGCAGCGACAGAAGCCGGGTGCGCGGAGAGCAATGAGTCGGTGGCCAGCGCCTCCGCATCCGCCGCCATCATCGAGGAGAAGTAGAACACGGGAGGCCGCCGCCGCTTGGGTCCCATGAAGGCCACCGCAGAGGCGACGCCGGCGTACGCAGCAGGTGTCTTGCCGGATCCTTTTGTTGCGAGGACCTTCGTCGACCCTGCATGGGCTCCACGGAAGAGGTCAATGTTAGGATGAACCCGAGCCGGTGCCGGCCATGGCGAAGTAGTGGCCGGTGATGAATTCGAACCGGTGCCGGCCACCATCATCTTCGGGACCAACCAATGATATCAGTTGGGCAGTGAGGAAGCGAGCCGTCCTGTGCACTGAAGCATATACCTCTGGGGCTCCCGGCAGTCTTGTGATCGTGCTACCGGACATGAGGAACACAAATCGATCGGTGGGCGACCATTTAGGCTAGGTATTACATACCTGTGCTGTCCAGAACTAGCACCGCGTAGTTCATTTGAATGTAATGAAATCCGTCATGTTTGTGTGAAAATCCGGTATTTTATATGATTTCCGTCGTTGTTTATATGAAATATCAGTTTGTCTATGTGTTTGTGTGAAATTCGTCCGGTTGGTTGAGTTGCTGTCATAATGTGTGTGGCTACGGTTGGATGGCGTAATTTGCTGGTCGCCGGTCGGTCTGCGGGCGGCTCAGGCGGTGTTGTGGGACAAAAAAACACACCTCGTGCGAGCTCGTCTCCAACGTGCGCGCTGGAGGATGCGTGACAGCATGAGCACCCGAGTCGTTCCTCGTTCATCGGTGGCAAAGGCACTGGTGGACAAAAGGGTCGCCAATATTTTGGCTACCCCGGGCAAGATCCAAACAGCCCCTCCCAACAGATTCAAATCCCTCGTTCGCCGTGGAATTTTTCCATGTGTTGTTTTCATGGACTAGCAAGATGCCCGTGCATTGCACGGAACATCAAGATGCATTTTTTTACAAACTCCTGCATGCATGCAAGGGATAATTAATGTCCTCCTTTGCTACCACGAGGCAAACACCATTAATATTGCATCGATTAGTGTTAGTGGCCTTGTACATCTACAAATTGTAATTTTGATAGTGGCCCCTTGTATATAAAAATGGAGGGAGAAATATGAGAGATAAGGTGAGGAGGAGTGGGGCGTGGTGCCATGGTGGTGACTGGTGGTCGGACTGGGTGGAGGCATGGGGATGGACGGCGCATTATGTCTAGGTTTGTATCTCTCTCACACACACCCACGTAGGTGGGGGACGTGCACGAAGAGAAGAGGTGCACGCATGGTGCACGTACTCCCGTATCTTTCCCAACCACACCCACGCGGGTACACGGTGGAGCTCATTTCCATACGAAAAATGCAGCCCACGTGGTAATTTGGCACGTGTACTGGTTGTCGACTTGGTGGAGGGAGGATCGTCTACCACGGGTGAACAAACAAATTGCGACTTGACATGTTATGTTAAATTAAAAAAAGAGGCAAACCGTGTGGGGCCTACCTTAGAGGCAAGGCTCTATACACTGGAGTACTTTTGATGTGTCCCGTCAACTCACAGAACGAGGAGAAACTTGCTTAGTACGCCGTCTCCCCCACCCACGGGCGCAGTGGCTCGCAGGATGAGGTGAAGCTTACTAGGAGTACTATTGTACGCCTTTACGCCCGCTCCCTCACCCACGCGCGCGGTGGCTAGCAGCACGAGGAGAAAATTTTACTACTCCCTCCATTTACTCCTCGTCCCTACTACGTACTTTGGTTAGTACTACCTCCGTCCTAGTTTATTGGTCCCCATTGTAATCCGTGTCAAATTTTGACCACAGATTTAACTAACAAAATGTTTACGCATGTTATTAAAAATTATATCACTGAAAACTATGTTCAAATATGAATCCAAAAATATAATTTTTGTTGACATGCATCAACATTTTGTTAGTTAAATCTTTGGTCAAAATT
This sequence comes from Triticum aestivum, assembly GCF_018294505.1. NCBI lineage: Eukaryota > Viridiplantae > Streptophyta > Magnoliopsida > Poales > Poaceae > Triticum > Triticum aestivum. Next base: position 235,554,112 of record NC_057804.1, on the reverse strand, counting down.
TAGCACAAATTACAAAGGAGACTAATAAACCAGGATGGAGGTAGTACTCCCTCTATTTACTTATACAAGGCCACTATAAAAAATACATTTTGCATCTATACAAAGCCACAAATAGTAATCAAGACAAAATTTACTACTCCCTCCTTTCCAGTTTATGGCTAAATTTCAAAATCTCTCCAACCAAGGTAGATGGTGAGTGGTCGAATTAATTTCGTAGTTTGCACAGTACGCTCGTTTTTCTCAAGAAGTTATGTTTACCGAGGCATTAATTAGAACGAATGCATGAATGACCACTAAATTTCCATGAACTTGTACATGCATTGGTTAGTTTCCTCTTGACACTTCTTGCGTCGGGTGATCTAACGCACCTCGAAATCCAACATGTAATGGTACTACTACTAGTATAGTAGAATTGAGACTTATCAAGCGGAAAAACAAATGTTTTTTAGATGAGCCCTATAAACCCTAGTGGGTACGTACTCTGTAAAAACATATTTTTCCAAAACTAAGTCACTCCCTTTCATGAATTCTGTAGTATACTCCTCCGTCGACTCTCCCTTTCATGAATTCTGTACTTCCTGTCGCCGACATGTGGGACATATAGCAACCGGGTCGACGTGTCAAGCACCAAATAACAGTGCAGAACAGCAGGGGGACGCACCCCACTCGTACCGACCCAGTAGTAGTAATGAGCAATGAGACGTCAAATCACAATGCCGCACCTTCCCAGATGGACGAAGCAACCATTATTTTGCACTTCGGTTCGACATCATCTCGAACCACGTAGAGTACTAGTATTGCTTCTGCCTCAAGAGGGACATGCGCATCGCCTTGGTACATCATGACACATGGGACCGCATGACAGGCCATGCTCCCCCGCCGATCGCTCGGTAAAATCACCTCATTTTTACTATACTTCCTCCGTATCGGTTTACTACATGGCATGCACATCGTTCTAGGTTGAGAATTTAACTGGCTATATATATATGATGAATAGTACACTAGCCTTTTAAAAAATGTATACTTTTGTACAGTAGTACTCCACTATCGATGGATTGCGCCATGGAGCAAAAATTGAAATTTAAAAAAAGGTGGTACATATAGAGAGCGCTCGTCACCAAATTATGCATATAGTACTATTAAAAAAGATAGTACGTGCTTAATTGTGGTGCTAAATTCTAGTAAAGAAATACTAGTACTAGTATGTACATACTGAAGAGTTAAAGTAACGAGAAGAAACACAACATAGTTCTGCTGGGGGCTCAGCACAACACACCCCTCAAATTAAACTAAGCACACCTGAAATTAAACTATGCAACTAATCCGGTAGACACTCCATTAGAAGTTTAGAACCACCATGAGCAACGACACTGCCACCTTACTCGAAGTCCTCGTCCACGTCCTCGACTTCGTCCTTGTCTCTCTTCCTCTTGGCCGATACTTCTTTGCTTGAACCGCCAACTTGGCTGTTGCTCTTCATCCAACCCTTGTAGATATTGAAACAAAGGTAGCCATCCATTGCAGCGTACTGGATGTGGTCTATATCTAATACATTCTGCTGCCATGCATGACGATGAAACGTGTAATGAGGTTTCTCTAGTTTACCGTACGAAGGATGAACCATGGCTCCTGCCAGGGTCAGCATTGAAGGCTGACGAGAGGGTACCAGCCAATTCTTCTGGAGGTCGAAGGGTTTGCCTACAACGAGGCCTATCCGACGCAGGACTTCTTTGTCGTTACTAAAATCTACAGTAATGAATTTGACTGTTTTGTCCTCGAGGATGTTCTTAAAATCCTGGCACTTAACGTCGGCATGGCATATGTGGTAGACCAAGCAAACGTTATGTACGCAAACCTGGATCACGGCAAGCTTCTTTCCCTCTTCGTCCTTTAGATCCTTCTCTCGTCCCACAACTGTGGTGTACTCAACATCTAGCCCAGCAACCCACTTATCATGTGAGTTTTCGAACATGCGTCTGAAGCGAGAAAGACATCCTTTCACCGTCGCGGAAGTACGGGTGTAGATGACGTCGAACTCATCGCCGGTGATGGTTGTAACCTTGTACTCACCGTTGATCAGGGAGATTTGGGATGCCATGGATTTGGGAGGAGGGTTAGGATTAGTGGAACTGCCGTAATGTGAATGGACGGGACGACTAGGAGCAAACCGCCATAGTATTATAGGATGTGCGAGAATGAGTAGGAGCGAACTACCAGCGTGCGAACGACAGGGTAGTGGCTTTCCATTCTCCCATGATACGGGCTTCCGAGAGACCTTGGATCTGAGATCGAACGGTTGCATGGCGTGATTCTAGACCTATGGGTGAATATCCTATCTTGGAGGGTTATTCTTAAAATTTTCAGCAACTTAGCATGCGACCGTTTGATCTCAGATCCAAGGGCTGCCAGCAGCCCGTATCATGGTCGCGCCTACCACGACCGTCGTATCGCTCGTGCGGTCGCGCCCTTGGAGATTTAACACGGTGCGTTAGGCTATCTGATGTTGGCATGTCATACATAGTCATCACTTAGTCACTCATACTACAACAAGGTTGGCTATAAGGTTGGCTATAAGTGTATTTTTTTACTCCTCTCTATCTCTTTCTTTGTACTCCCTCCGTCCCATAATATAAGAACATTTTTGACACTAGTGTAGTGACAAAATGTACTTATATAATGGGACACAGGGAGTACTAGTATTTATTGCATTTGCCAAGGAGTGACCTCTTCCACTGAAATGGTGTTGCTAAGTTTGCTTCATTTAATTAGCTATAGACTCAAAATTGTCTTTTCACCTAGGTACACACGCTTAGCACCGTTTCTTTCTTGGGTCACCAAACTAGTCTCTCTCTTCTTGATTAACTTGCCACATCAGAGTTTATGCCTATGTGGCAAGCTTAAGCACCTGTAGGAGCAAGTAAGTACAATAGTGCGCTTTACATGACATTTTTGCATATGTGGAGGAAAGAGAGGCAAGGAAAAAGTGGAGAAGTGGGCTCTCATGCAAGAGCCAGCCTCTACTACTACATGGTGGAGCATTGGGAGAGGCACCTGTATGGAGGTGGTCAGGAATCGGGAGACTCCTACCGGTCGTAGCGCCGCAGTTAAAATGATAATGGCAAGTCAAATCACGGGGCCCCACCTGTCCAGCAGTAACTCGCTGTCAAATCACACAGCCCTACGTTTGCAGCAGCCTACTCCCTCGTCTTCTCGCGTCTCTGTCGAACCGACTAGGCGGAACTGCCCCGCCTACCGCGCAGGAAAAGCCCCGCCCTCGACTTTTAAATACTACTACTCCCTCCGTCTAGGTGAGTAAGTCATCTTACGAAAACCAAATAATCCCAAAATACTAAGGCGCGGTGCATTAACTTCTACCTCGTTTCTTGTTTCTTCACATATCAACCAATAAGAATCCAATGATATACTTTTTGTGACATAGTAACTCATATTTAGTTAGCCAAATGGATGACCTAGAACTACGTGCAGGCCCTATAAACCGAGACGGAGAGGGTAGTTCAGCACGTATCTTTTTAGATCAATATAGTCGGGATTCACCAAGGAGCAAAACCAAGTGGTAGGCTGCTCCTGTCGTGTTGGCGTAGCAACTCAAGCAGGGTCAGTCCGCACACGAAATGGCGACACACTTAACAGGACCCCTTTGGCAGACATGTGGCTCATCCACCGTCTTGTTCCACGTGCGATGCACCAAATTACAGTTCGGAGCAGCGGTTGGAATTGGAGGCACCCCGGTCGTAGCGCCGCAGTAGTAGAAAATGAGCGATGAGGGGTCAAATCACAAAGCCCCACCTTTCCCGCATTAAGCTGGACGGACGAAGCAACCATCATTTCACTCTAGCGCGCAAGATCATAAAGAAAAGAGAAAACAATGATGCGTGCGGCAGCTACCTAGGGCACCCTAGGGTAGGGGTCTCCACTACAGATCCTTTTTTTGAAAGCGCCTCCACTACAAATCGGCTTCTCCCTCGTCCTCTTGAAGAAAACCGATGATGAGTGCGGCGGTAGGGTTTGTAGGAGTACTACGGCGTGCGGGGCCACGTCGTAGTAAACGGGTTCGAGTCGACGCCTTAAATATGTGTGGGCCGCTTGGTTTTACGGGAACGAGGCAGCATTTTGGGTTCGGGGACCAGTGGAGATATAGCACGTACAAAAAATTGTGGACGTAGGTTCTACCGAAAGGCAATGATGCATGGGCCCTGCATTTTGATATACCCGGGGCCGCGTGAAATTTGCTACTCTACTCAAAACTAGTAAGGTACACATGTATTGAACGCATGAGATTTCGAAACCAAATTATGAATAAATACACACTATAGCATGTAAAGCTTTGAGTCATATATGCATGATGTAGATGTTCGTTAGTTCTTATAGTTCATCTCATTCAAAATCAATTAGTTTTATAAAAATGTTAAGATTCATGGGGTTGTGCATTGTAAATCATAAAGTAAAAAACAAATAATGGCAATTCATTTAGAAAAAATAATCAATTATGATACAGAAGATTCTAGAACAAAGGAGAAGTGCTTGTGTTTTGAGGTTTGTGCATTATGCTTAAGTTCAACCATGGAGTCTTCTAAATTGTACATGTGGCAGATCTGGTGGAATGTTGATGATATCCAACGGCCAGTAGTGCTCGGATTTTCCCATCTCTGCACTGTCGGGTTAGCTTCATCCAGCGACCATCTTTCAAAGTTATTGGCACACTATATAGTTCTTGTGCCATAGTTGCATGTTTTGGAAAAAAGCTACTAGTGGGTTGTACTATCTATTTAGGAATAGAAGATGTATACATGGAAGTTGTAGGGAAAGAGATGACATGGAGGATCTCAATTCCTATGAGTAGGGATTGGAAAAGAGATGTCATTTGGTTCACATCATAGGAACTTTTCTATTGAATCTAGAGATGACATGTATCTCAATTCCTATGAGGAGGGATTAGTAAAGAGATGTAATTTGGTTCATATCATAGGAACTTTTCTATTGAATATACGCTAATGTTTATTTTCCTTTGAAATTAAGGGAGTATAGGAATCCATTCATATGTACCAAGTGGCTCTAAAGCTATAGAAATGATATCATGTTTATTTCCTTTGAAATGTAGAGTATATGAATCTATTCCTATGAACCAATTGGCTCTAAAGGAAAAAATCGTATAAAAATCATATCATATAGAGTTCCTATGATATTCCTCGACACTAAAGGATGGTTGAAATTGCTGCGGGTGATACGATGGTCTTTCTTTGTAGACTCCTCACCCATCTTTATAGTTACCTCTCGAAGATGAATGAAATGATATATACAGGGTATTCTACATGTGCAATTTGGTACACGAAAACTCGGTAAAAGTTTGCGAGGTTCTAATTTTCGATAAAGCTATATGCACTGCATTTCGGAATAGAGGGAGCATAAGTTGCTAACACTCACGTGGAAGATTTGTGTGTAGGAGGAGTGGCTGTTCTGTTAAATGACATAGCAAAACTGACACTGTCGGATGCCGATCTAACTGTTCTTATGGTGTTCGTCAGGAAAAGGCTTGTGGAGAACGTTTGTCAGATAATGGTTTACGGACACATGCATTGCATTGATACGTGCCCCCTCTCTCTCACGCACACACACCCTCACGAGTCACAACTCTCCCGAGTCCTCTCGCAGACTCGCACATGGCACCCATCGTTTATCTGCAGGTAGACGTCATGTACATATGTGCTCTTCACACCCTACCCTCAGAAGTTCTAAAAAACAAGACGGCGCGCACATTTCATTTTAGCTCACACGTCACACACTTATATTATTACTCTTGCGTCGAATGTTCTTTGGGCATAGTATATATTGTACTCTCACGAAGAGAAGCGGTGCACGCACGCACTAGTTCTCTCACACCCACTCGCGGGTACACGTAGGAGCGCATTTTTTTGAAGCCGTTACAACAAAATCACTCCACTATAAATAAAAGCAGGAGCCTTAGCGCTTGCTTTACTAGGGTTCCTCTCGTTCACTCTCTCATGCTCTCCAGATCTAAGCAAGACATAGGTGGCCACATTCTCTCTCTCAGCTCAGCTCACGGCTGGTCACAAATCCGGCCAGACAACCTCGACCGGGGCAGGGGGTGTAGGTGCATCGTTCACGCTGTCATCGGCGGTGAGGGAGGAGACCAACGGCTGCCCGCGCGTCCCGATCGGCGGCCGTGTCGTTCTCTCCGAGAGAGCGCCGGCTCGGGAGGGCCTCCGACCCCTTCTTCCTCCCTGCGGTATTGTGGCCAAGATGCCGCCTCCCAACGCCGTCTTTGCCACATGCCGACGACCCTCAGGTATATATTCCTTCGAAACCTGCCTTGCTCTACTGCCCCAGCTCTTCCCCCTTCGTGTGGATCCTTTTCTACTTTCATCCCCTGTTCGAAAGCCACCTAGACTTCTACTATTATTAGAAGTAAAGCTAGTTCATACAGTCAACTCAAAGCGTTGGTTCAAACAGGGAAGAAAGTGGGAAAGCTGTAGCATGAATTAGGACTTGGTTCTAAGAGGAAACGGGGGAAAGTAGTAATATCTGTCACTGTTTAAATAACCGTATTTCGTATTTGCGCAAATAGGGATGTCTGTCTCCAGATCATTTCGGGATGTCTGTCTCCGTATCGTTTCTATCCGCGCAATCAAGAGCACACACCTCAGTTTTAGTACAACTGCGCAAAATGAGATGGCTATACCTCGTTGCCGTCGTCTAACCTCCCATCTTCAAGGTATCCCTACATTGGTAGTAACTAAGGTAGAATGACCAACACAATCTAAAAGAAGTTGATTCGTACGTTTTACTTCCTAATTGCAGTGCAGGGACGAGCGAAAACAACTGCATCCTAGTCCGGAATGCACTTTCTACCAGTTCATCCATGGACCAAGGACTAGCAGGCACGGCTGCACGGCGGTTTTTTGGACAGGTGCACGAACAAGAGGCATTGTGGTCTGCTTATTTCTGCAAATAGCGGTGCTTAAATTTAGTGAAATGCACAAGAATTTCACCTGGTCAGTACACTGCATGGTTCAGTTCAGCATTCCAGCTGAGACCACAATTATAATTGGTTATTCTGGAATGAGAGAACCTAACCATGGATGGTGGCAACAAGAAAAAACCAGAGTGAACTCCAGGAAATTTAAACCTGCAGGGAGGCCCTTTGCTCAGAGAAGCCTTGCTTGTTTTTTCCTGATTTGTAAACCTTCTCACAACTTTGTCTTTTGCTGTGAACTAGTATATGTTTGTTATGTTCTATGAATCATTGAGATGTATAAAACTGCTTAACTTATGCTTTTCAAGATTTTTATGAAGGCGAGTTTAATGTGAGTGTTCCACATGAGCGCTGGACTAGCGTTGAACGTTTGGAATTTATTACATTGTGGCCTCAATTAACTGCATGAACCAATGTAACAAGATACATAGTTGCTTATATGTCAGACAGCAGATTGTTTTTTTTTAGCTGGTCGATAGCCTAGTGTTGAAGCGAGCTGAGCCAATGTGCCGTGTTTTGCACAACTGCTTACAAGTGGGGTAGCACCAATAGTGTTTACAAGTACTTATGTATACGTCGGCGCACGGTTCTTGAATGAGTGATCTATTTCATCAAAACACACACTGCTCGTATGATAAACCATGACAACTTATGTCTTACCATGCCATATTCATGAAAAACTAGTGAGGACTCATCTGTTTCGGCAACAATTACGATGGTTCTCACATGATTCACGGGCACACAAAAGTAGCAGCAGTTCCCATAGACGGATTCAAACAGAGTACTAGCCCCAGAGGGGTCGATAACATGCAAGGTTCGGATAATTAGACACAATCCAAACTACTATTAAACACTAGCCGGGGAAACTATTTCATGCCTTGATCTAATTTGGGCTGGACACAAGACGCACCTTGCCATGAACATCATCGAGGACGTCCCGCAGCAGCTCAATCCTGTGAACCTTCATGAAGACAACCTTGTGGCCTTGCCACTAATAAACTTGTTTGCGGAGGCATGCCACGTCATCTTCCTGCGTAAGCTTGATAAGAACGATATGCCTCACAAACGAAGGAGTAGCTTTGAACTTCTGGTGCTTCAGTACACCCTGGACAACACGCCTGACAACAGTGAGGCTGGAATACACCTCTTCATTGGTATAACTGCAAATGGCTTCCAGGATCCAACAGCCTAAGAACTCTGTTTTCCCAGTGCGTATATTCAGGTCGTCCGCCTCATAGCGAGTGACATGCACAACCACACAATCCTTGTCTGCATTAGGGCTCTAATTGAAACAGAAACAAATTCTGAATTACTTTTCAGTATAAGAAACACAAGTTATTTAAACCACTATGTATAGCATGGCATCGAAGCTAATAAAATTTTGCATTATTAATCACCACATACTTCCTTTTCTAAAAAAATCACCACATACTTAGATGAAAAACCATAATCGAGATCGGCAAAGAAGGAAATCACCTTGTGCAGCTCAGCGGGGTGGGGGGGGGACACATCCTCGAAGGGGGAAAACTGCTCCTGCAGTGCCACGGGGGCACCTCAAACAGGGCGTTGACCATCTCAGTAGTGGCGATGAGCGTATCTGGGGTCGGCTCGGTGGTTGCCTCCATCTTCTTGGTGCTCTCTGTCTCGTGGGGATCAGCCTCCTGCGTCTGCTCCAACATCGGCAGATCTTTGCCTGGTTCTCCTTGGTCCATCATGAAACTGACGAATACTAGGAGACCACTGAAAGGAAAACACAATCGCAATGACAATGAAACAAAAAAGAGAGTGAGGATCGGTTACTGCTTTGCAAAAGTTCTTTTTTTTCTCTGAACGAAAATATACCAACATCACGGATCCGCTTACCTTCCCTTCGTTGGGAGAGAAGAACAGTGGCAGATGCGAGTGTTGCCTTTCTTGAAGACGGTGAGGGAGAAGGGGATTCAGCGAAGAGTGAAATGATGGTTGCTTCGTCCGTCAAACTTAGACTGCGGGGAGGTGGGGTTTTGTGATACGACGGCTCGTTACTGCCGCGCTACGACCGGGGTGACTCTCCGCCTGCATACTGCCTTCTAATTTGGTGGATGGCATTTCGGCCCGCGCGCTGCATGGCCGGCATATCGGTGAACAAAAGTATAACGGCATTCAGTAGAGGGAGACGTTTCAATGACCTAGGAGGAGCCAGAAGCGGTAGAGTGTCTCCACTGTACTAGTAGTAATTGTTTTTCTGGGTAGCTATAGAGTGTCTCCACTGTACTAGTAGTAATTGTTTCTCTGGGCCCAAGACAAAACATCCAATCCACACTAGTAAATAGTAAAATCAATTCAAAAGGCGCTACCCACACCCAGCACACCCCCCCCCCCCAAAAACCTGGGTGCTCTTCTTCCTCCTCGCTCCCACCCACCTCACGTCAGCTCGCTCCACTCGTACCCCCAAATTCCTCACCTCACTCCTACAGAAAACCCCAGCTCCCCTTCTTCCTCACTCCTACAGAAAACCCCCAGCTCCCCTTCTTCTTCGCTCGCACTACAACTAGGCTCGTCATTCGTTACTCTGCTCAAATCCGTGAGCGCGACGCGACGCCCTCGAGGAAAATGGAGTCGGCTGACCCCAGCGCCAAGAAGATGAGGCTCCCGCCAGCGGCGACGCCTGTTGTAGATCCCGCACCCGGCAGCGCGGGGAGAAGCGGCGACCCCGCCCCCACCGGATCCCAGGAACCCGTAGAATCTCGGGTGGACCGCATCAGCGATCTCCCGGACGCCGTCCTTGGGGAGATCATCTTGCTTCTCCCCACCAAGGATTGCTGCCGCACCCAAGTCCTCTCAATTCGGTGGCGCCCTCTATGGCGCGCCGTGCCCCTTAATCTCGACTGTCGTCAGCTATCTCTCTTCAATGATTTTGAAATCCCCAGAGCCATCATCTCCTCCCACCAGGGCTCCGTTCAAAGCCTCTGCATCCCGTCATGCTACCTGAGCAAGCATACCATGCCCTGCACGGTGGACGCCTGGCTGAAATCCCCTGAATTCACAGAACTACAGCTGCTTGAGTTCTACTATTCCCCTGGAAATCACATACCACGTACCGAACGCCATGAACTTGTGCCCTCAGCACCGATGTCCATCTCGCGGTTTTCCTCCTCTCTCCACACCGCCACCTTTGCATTGTGCTACCTACCAGACAATCTGGTACTAAACCTTCGACTCCCATTTCTCAAGAAACTTTCACTTGTGCGGGTTCGTATATCGGAGGCCTCATTGCACAGCATCATCCACTCCAGTTGCCCTGCGCTGGAGTGCTTGGTGCTTGTTTTCACAGTTAGAATCGGTTGTCTCCAAATAAAGTCGCCTAACCTTGTAAGAATTGGAATTTCTTTTGACGGAAGGCAGCTCATCATCCAAGATGCCCCTTCACTTCAAAGGTTGATCCTTGATTCTAGTTATTCACCGTTGCAAATAACCGTCCTCTCTGCGCCTAAACTGGAGACCTTGGGTGTAATACATGATCTCTGTGCTCATTTCAATATGGTGTTTGGCTCCACAGTTCTTCAGGTACTTTATATTATCATCTACACTTGTAACCATAAGCTGCATTTTAAATTTCTGCGCATAATTTATATATCATCTTGGAGTACACATTTTGTACTAATATTATGTTCTATGCTCAATGAAGAGTTTCTCCATGGATGGCCTATCAATGGTGCTGGATTCTGTCAAGATCTTATATATCCAAATGAATAGTTTTGATCTGAACAAGATTATTGGCTTGCTGCAATGCTTTCCATGTCTGGAGAAGTTGTATATAAAGGTGATAATTTCACGCACATTGGAAGCCCGCATATAGTGTACTAGAATTAACCGTTCAGCTGTTGCTCTTTCGACACTCTTCTTTTAGACCTTAACTGTTTTCAATCTTCATGTCTATTTAGGCAACAGGACGGGGTAAGAAAGTTATAACCAATCGGTGGATTCGTAAGCATCGGGATTTTCTCACTTCTCATGAGATTCGATTGAAGACAATAACGCTAGAACGATATGTAGCCAACCGTGCAAACACAAGATTTGTCACATTCTTCCTGCTGAATGTGAGGTTACTATTGTCCATCAGGCTTAAGTTTATCAGCAGCATGGTTTTGACGGATGGGTATGTCGAAGAGCAAAAAAGGAGTTTCAGGTGGGCAAAAGAGCTTCTGAACGTGCCGGGCTTCTATTTACAACATATTGTGGTCATAATCCAGTAAATTTTATGACCCAGGATGTTCATTCTATGGACCTGACCGATCCATTTGACTGTGACTGCCGAAAACAGTGCTGGAGTTAGATGTTGTTGCCCTTTTCAATCTGGTTTCTTTTGTAAACCTGATGAACAATCAACCCTCGTGCTTTTGTACAGTTTGTAAGCTGGAGTTAGATGTTCCTGCCCTTTTCAACTCGGCTGTGACTGTCATATTTTCTTTGAAACAAGGCAAATGGCTTGCCATTCATTTAATTTAGAGTGAAATATTGTAACAAATCACAACCAAGGGAAATAACATCACTCACGCCGGCTGCTTGAGCTCACTGTGCATTACAGAAGCCAAGTGATTAGCCCCCACCAGCACCCACAAACTTATTTCGAACTAGCACATCAAATGGGCTGTAAATTTTCATAGGAAAGGCTGCATGATCGTGACAGATTTGGATTCTGACATATGTCGTGTATCTTCTATCTCTTGTCTTCTTCTTCCTCCAGCCGCCCAAACCGAACCACCCTGTCGGCTCCGCCTGCTCCCGCCTCCCATGGCTGGCTGCGCCTCCGCCGCCCTACCGTACGTACCCTCCAACGTTGGCCAGTCCCTCCCTCTATTCCCCCACACGTCCTGTTATTCTCCGGCAACGTCAGCCCCAACATGCACCCGTGCCCGAACCAATCAACCCTCGTACTCCCCTCCGCCTGCTACTGGACCGGCGCATCTTCAACGGCTCCTGTTCGTTCCGTCCGAGGCCTCGTCGTCGTCCTCCGCCTTGCGGCCTTGGTTCGCTCGCCGTGCGCGGTGCGCCGCCCTCTTGCGTTGTCAACATCGTCAACAACCGAGAGGAACAAGGAGATGACTGTACGTGGAGAGGATGACAGTAGGGACCCACCAGCGTCATGGCAGTACGCAAGCAAGTGCCTCTATAGTACAAGCCCAAAAATATGGTTCCTCCTAATGGTTGGACATCTGGAGCTCACGCCATTGTCAACGTAGTCAATAAACGAGAGAATTACACTACGAGCGGCTGACACCAGGGACCCAGCAAGTCGCGCATTTTTTTTGAGGAACAAGCAGTTGTTATTTAACAACGGGGCTGTGCGGGGGCTGTGGCCCGTCTAGCCAGGGTTTTATTTATGTTTACCACATCATGAGCCCAGTTGTGTTTTTTTCTTGCTGAAAATGGCTAGCCCAGTTCTATTTTTTAAAGAAATACCCAAACAAGGCCTACTTGCTTTATCGGCCCTGCTGGGCTGCAAATCTTTCAAGACGATGAGAGTTTCATTCGGTTTGCCCAGAAATGGCCTGTACATTTTTTAAAACACATCAAACCGGGAATTAGTTTCAACTTTTTTTAATTACAAGATCTTAAATTCCATTGATTTTTATGCGTGGACAATTATTTGGATTTTATATTTATATAAATTATTTTTCAAAATAGTTTGAATGTGAATCGATATTTCTGGATTAAAAACAGTTGACCGCATCGAAATATGCAAAATTTCGTATACTTTTTAACCGTGGCCACAATATGGGGTGTAATGCTAACAAAAAGAAGATGGGCTCCAAAAAAATCTTAAGAATTAGCAAATGGGTTGTACATTATTAGAAATAATGGCAGATGGGTTGTATGCTGTTTTCCACAGATTTGAGGTTGACTTGTGCGTCTAGTACAGGTTGACGCGTATGCTTTCATAAAAAAAAGGTTGACGCACACGCAACGCCCTGTCAACTTAGTCAACACACGAGAGCAGTGACTGTTGGATGTCCATCCAACGGCTGTCGTGCTTCTTCAATCTCTGCTCTTCATGCTCCAGCCGCTCAAACAAGCGCCGGCGGGACTGCCTGCTCCCTCCTCCCGCGGCCGGCAATGCTGCCGTGCAGGCCTCACAGCCCCATCGTACTCCCATCGCTGGCCTAGCCGTCCCTCTACTCACCCACACATGCTGTTATTCTCCGGCGACGGCAGACGAACCAGTAAACCCTCGTACTCCTCCGCGTGGGAAACAACTGCCGAGTATTCCCTGGCTCCGTGTCGTTCCCTTCCTAGGCCTCGCCGTCGTCCACCGCCCTGGTGCTCTCGGTGCGGCCTGGCCAACGTGGTCAATGAACGACATCCATCGGAAGTGGACTGTACGTGGAGAGGCTGACAGCTGGGTCCATGGCCGCACGCAAGGAAATGCCTCCTTATTACGCGCAAAATAATGATTCCTCCACCTGACAGCTAGGACCCACAGGAAGGGCCTCTGTATTTCATGAAAAAATGTTCCCCCCGCTGACAGGTCGGACCCACCGGCTATATCTTCGCACGCAAGGAAGTCCCTCCTTATTATGCCCAAAAAATGAATACCCCCCTGCTAGCTGGGACCCACCATATTGTTGGGCTGACTTGTGGGCCTACTAAGTTGACGAGGACGGAGGGCTTTGTCAACGTAGTCAATACTCCAGTGACCGTATGATGTCCATCCAACGGCCATAGTGCTTCTTCAACCTCTGGTCTTCTTGCTCCAGCCGCCCAAAGCAACGCCGATCGTGCCGCCTGCTCCTGCCTCCCATGGCCGGCTGTGCTACCGCCTGCTCTTGCCTCCCGTGGCCCGGCTCCTTGTCGTCCCCTTCCTAGGCCTCGCCGTCGTCCACCACCGTGGTGCTCTCGACGCAGCGTGGTCAATGTGGTCAACGACCGACTTCCATCGGAAGAGTACTGTGCGTGGAGAGGCTGACAGCTGGGTCCACGGCAGCCGCAAGGAAGTGCCTCCTTATTACGTGGAAAATAATTATTCCTCCACCTGACAGCGGGGACCATCGGACGGGCCACCAGTATTTTGCAAAAAAAATCGTTTCCCCTTGACTGCTGGGACCCACCGGACGGGCCACCGTATTTTGCGAAAAAATGTTCCCCCCGCTGTCAGCTCGGACCCACCGGAAGTGCCTCCTTATTACGCACAAAAAAATGAATACTCCCCCGGCTAGCTGGGACCCACTTGTGGGCCTACTAAGTTGATAGGGACGAAAGGCTTTCTCAACTTAGTCAATATGAACGATTCTAGCTCCAGTGACCGTACGATGTCCATCCAACGACCGTAGTGCTTCTTCAACCTCTGGTCTTCTTGCTCCAGCTGCCCAAAGCTGCGCCGGTCGTGCCGCATGCTCCTGCCTCCATGGCCGGCTGTGCTGCCGCGGAGGCCTCAGCACCCCCTACTATTCCCACCGTTGGCCAGGCCCTGCTGCGACGGCAGCCTCACACCGCAACCGAACCAGTGAACCCTCGTACTCCTTTCCGCGCGGGCTTCCGCTGCCGCGTCTTCCCCGGCTCCGCGTCATCCCCTTCCTAGGCCTCGCCATCATCCACCGCCGTGGTGCTCTCCGTGCGGCGTGGTCAACGTGGTCAAGGAACGACTTCCATCTAAAGAGTACTGTTCGTGGAGAGGCTGACAGCTGGGTCCACGGCCACAACCCAGTTTTTTTGTGATTTGCCAAGTAAGTCGCTTTGTCAGGCCTGTTGGGCTGCAAATCTATCAAGACGAGGAGAGCTTTCATTCGGCTGGCCGAGAAAATTGCCCATCAGTAATGAGAAATGGGCTGTAAATTTTTAAAAAACATCAAACCGGCAATTAGTTTCAAATATTTTTTTTCATTTTGAGATTTTAAATTACATTAATTTTTATGCGTGGAGAATTTGTTGGATTTTATATTGATATACATTTATTTTTAAAACCAGTTTGAATGTGAGTCGAAATTTCGGGATTAAAAATAGTTCGTACCGCACCGAAATATGCAAAATTTCATATAATTTTTTAACCGTGGCCACAATATGGGCTGTAATGCTAACAAAAAGAATATGGGCTCCAAAAAAAACCTTAAGAATTAGAAAATGGGTTGTAAATTATTAGAAATAATGGCAAATGGGCTATATGCTGTTTTCCACAGATTTGAGGCTTTCCTAAAAAAAAGGTTGACGCACAAGTAGTGACGGTTGGATGTCCATCCAACGGCTGTCGTGCTTCTTCAACCTCTGCTCTTCCTGCTCCAGCCGCTCAAACAAGCGATGGCGGGACTGCCTGCTCCCTCCTCCCCGCGGCCGGCTGTCCTGCCGCGCAGGCCTCACCGCCCCACCGTACTCTCATCGCTGGCCTAGCCATCCCTCTACTCACCACACCTGCTGTTATTCTCCGGCGACGGTAGAAGAACCAGTAAACCCTCGTACAGTCGTACTCCCCTCCGCGTGGGCATCCACTGCCGCGTCTTCCCCGGCTCCGCGTCGTCCCCTTCCTAGGTCTCGCCGTCGTCCACCGCCGTGGTGCTCTCAGTGCGGCGTGGTCAATGTGGTCAACGACCGACTTCCATCGGAAGAGTACTGTGCGTGGAGAGGCTGACAGCTGGGTCCACGGCCGCAGCAAGGAAGTGCCTCCTTATTTTCATGGCTGGGTCGGAACGGCCGCAGCAAGGTGTTGGTTTTGAACGGAAGTTCAATGCCAATGGAGTTGAGTGGGAAGAAGATCAATACCCCAAGACGAAGTTTGTTCCTCAACAAGAGAAGTATGATCCTACTTCTTTCAAAGGGACACAAGCTCAAGATTATCTTCCACCACAAGACCATAAGCAAAAAGGCAAGGACAAGCTTCAAGAGGAGATTGGAGCATTTGAAGAAGCTCCTAAGGCCTTGGTCAAGTGGGTTCCCAAGACTACATCAAGTTCTACTTCATCAAGTACAACTACAACTCCAAGGATTTCCATCAAGATGATGTGGATCCCGAAGAAGAAGAACTAGAGAGTTCTTGAGGGTTACTCCGCCAACATATTTCACTCATATCATTTTGGCAAGGACAAGTGCAATCAACTTCCACATCCTGCACTAGTTCAAGGAATCACAAACCCTCTTGTTGGTAAGACAAGGGACAAGGTAACCTAACGATTTCATGGACATCATCTTGTGTGTGCATCACTCTATGTCTATGGATATCCTTGTTAGTTCTTTGTGGGACTAACCCGTGTAGGTATTGAAAGTGCAACTCACTCCAAAAGGATTGCTCCAAATGATCTACATCAACATTGAGCATCCACATCTACCTACATGAAGTCATCATCGACAAAACCCAAGGTTAGTTCATCCCTCTTAGGGGGGATCTCACATCTAGGGGGAGCTTTACTCTAAGAATTGAGTCAAAGCAACTTTAATGGTGTGAACACAACAATGCTTTATGTAAAAGTGGTAACCCCACTTGGGCTTAAACGATGAGTATGACCTATGATCAAATGTTCTCATTTGACTCCTAAGTCAATATACTCATATATAGATGACCTAGTCATTGCCAATTGCTTGATAGATGCTAGAATGGTTGTGCATGCTTTGTCACATATTTCATTTGCCATTTTATTGTGTGAGCATGTTGGTTGCATAATTTACTCATTCGAGGACATCCACTTATAGTTTTGATTGTTTGGTTTCTTTTCTATTGCCATTTGGATGGACAAGAATGCCGAAGAACCTTCTCTAGATATCTATGCTTTTCTTGTCTCAAACTCTATTCATGCTACATCACAAAGTTTGATCAAGTTAGATTCGAACCACTCTATGTGAGGAGCACTCGGAGTCCCCGATTCGTCATAGACTTAAACTTCCAAAACTTCTTTGTGCGTTTCGGTCTGACCGATTCAACCATTTCGGTCATACCGAGATCACTAAGTTGATCTAGGTTTTCAATCTCGGTGCAACCGATTTGAACTTTTCGGTCACACCGAGTTGTAGTAACTGCTTGCAGTTATGCATCTCGGTGCCACCGAGTTGTTCCACTCGGTCACACCGACAAGGTCAGGCTATATATACCCCCGGGCCAAAATTTGGAAATTTTTCCAAACCTCTTCGCCCACGCACAGCCTGCTCTGCCTCCTCAGGTCTCCGGATCGTCCTCCTCATCGCCAGCGACCTCCAGCCGCTGGTCTCCGCCGCCGTCAACGGGATTCTGCTCCGCCGTTGCCGCCGTAGCATGTCCATCGTCGCATTAGGGTATGGATTTGAATCTTTGTGCTATTCCTAACTCCGATTCCTAGCACATTGTGTTGCCATGTATCTTGCCACGATTGAGATCTTCCTATCTAGCTAAATCACTCCGTAGATTAGTTTTGGATTGAAATTTTAGAGTTAGGTTTCCGCCGAACTCATCTCGGACCGACGAGTTGTAGAAATTGGTCCCACCGATTTGGCTCAGGCCAGTGCACATGTGATTCTCAGTCTGACCGAGAATTGCAAATCGCTGTGACCAAGTTTAGGACTTTGTGAAACCCTAGCAGCGTCGGTGGCACCAAACAGTGACTCGGTGTGACCGAGTTCACTAGTTTAGGTTCCAAAAGCTGCTTCGGTATCACCGAGTTTACAAATCGGTAGCTTCAAAATGCTTTCTGTGGAAACTAAAACTAAATTTTTGAGTCAAATTCTTTTGCAAAAAACCTCTGTGCTTTGTGATGCTTATACACTGTACCTCATCTTTATCTATTCACAGGGTCTGCTGTTAGAGTTTGCACCATGTCAGATCAGAGTGACAATCAGAACAAGTCTGAGGAGCAAGTTCAGATGAGTGAGGGCACTAGTCCCTCTAGCAGCTATGATGATGGCAGCAGGAGCACACCCAGCAACTTGCCAAAGGCAGCCACCAGGGCCATAAAGAAGAAGACCTCAGATTCTGAGGATGAGGACTATGTGGCTGTTGAGGATGAGGCCACCTCAAATAAGAAGGTGCTGAAGAAGGAATATGGCTCAGCTGCATCCACTAAGCCAGGAATGCAGAAGAAGACACCAGCAAGAAGGATTCCCACCTCCAAACCTAGGAAGGTTGCCACTGGTGAAACCATGAAGTTCACCATTGAGTCTGGTAATGAAGCTGCTGGCCAAGACAAGAAAAAGAAGAGAGTCAGAACCACTACTGCCAAGGTACTTGGCAAGCCCTCTATGAGGAGAGACTCTGAAGATGAAGAGGAAGAGCTTGTTGCACCAGCACCTAAAGCTCAAAAGCTGATGGGAGATGCTATAAGGTCAAGGCTGCTCCATCTAAGCCCAAAGATGCTCCCAAGGCTATTGCTCCTAAGCCCAAGTCTGCACCCAAGAGGAACACCAGGAGCATTCCAGCTACAGAGAAGAACAAGGCCCAGTGCCTGAAGCTGCTGATGAAGAAGATGAAGACTCACTTTTCTTGAGAAAGTTGAAGCCCAAGATCCCAGATCATAATGATGGTCACCCAGTTGCAGAAGACATGAAGCTCAGGAAGGATGCAAGTCTTACACAATGGAGACTGACTGACCCCTATGCTGTCAGGAGAAGAACTGCTGTGGACTAAATGTTCCATACTAAGGAACATCAAGATTTCTATGAGACAGTGCTGCTTGACAAGAAGCCCATAGTTTGTGATATGAGAGGGTTGATTGGGACTATATAAGGAAGAATGAAGAGCACTATCCTGGAGTTTATGACAGTTTCAAGTCTTCTGGAGTAGTAGACTTTGTTGGGCAGAAGCTCATAAAGTGGAATGATGAGCTCATTATGCAGTTCTACTCCACGACTCATTTCTACCCAGATGGGAGGATAGTCTGGATGTATGAGGGTACCAGGTACCAATCAACAGTTGAGGAATGGTCTGAATTAATCAATGCCCCAAAGGAGAATGAGGATGACTTGGATGTCTATGCCAAGAAGAAGAAAGATCACAACTCCATGGCTCACATGTACAGAGAGATCCCAGATGCTGCACTAGAGACAAACAAGTTTGGATCTGTACATTATCTATTGTCAGGACTGCCCACTATCAACTAGATTTTAAGGCACACTTTGCTACCCAAGTTAGGTGATCACAAGATGATCAGAGGCCATCCAATTAACTTGCTTCATATATTTGATGTGCCTCAGAAGTTCAAAGTCATGAGCCTGATTGTGGAAACAATCAAAAGGACTGTTGCTGATCAGAAGAGGAGTTGTGGGTATGCCCCACAGATTCAGGAGCTTATAAACTCCAAGATGGGCACTGGCACATATCTCTTGGACAAGGAACACCTTCCCATCTACCCTGACTTTGAGGACAACATCGTTGTGATGGATGAAAATGAACCATCATCTGTGCAAGCACAAGAGAAGAAGGAGAAGGCAAGGGCTAAGAAGGCTGCAAAGATGCCAACTTTTGAAGAGGCATCTCAGATTTTCCTGAAGAGAAAGCAATATCATCTTGGCTACTTGATTGCCTCCACTCTGAGGATTGGGAAGGGCTTGGCCACCCTAACTCAAAACCAGGAGAGCTTGGAGAGAATCATAGAGCAGAAGTTTTATGCTCTTGATGTCAAAGTGACTGAGATCCAGACTACAGTTGAGTAACTTCAGGAGGATGTGGAGGAGAAGAAGGGCAAGTCAACTCTAATGCTTTTGCTAGAGTGCCCAGAGGACAGAGATCTGCTGCAGTGCCTATTCGAGACACCAAAGCTACATCATCTACACCAGCTAGAGCTTCAGTGCATCCAGCTCCAGCACCATCTCCACCAGCTCCAGCTACATCAACAGAAGTCTTCGTCCAAGGAGCCATCTCTACACCATCACATGAAGACCAAGCCTGAGAGTCGTTTAGCACTATGCATTTTTATGAACTTTTTGGTAACTTGTTGCCAAAGGGGGAGAAAATGTATAGATCATAGGCTTCGAGAGAGAGTGTTGCTTTTGGTCTCTCTTGTCTTTTTGGTGGTTGAACTTTGTTATTTGCTTGTTTGCTCGATACTCTATGCCTTGTGAGAGATACTTGGATGATCATGTGTTTGATCATATGCAACCTTAATGCTTGTTGGATGACATTATCTTCTTATATCCCTATATGATCATTCACTTTGCTTGGTGATGAGTGCATGTGTTTAATTATTATCATTTTGAGCGCTCCACCAAGGCGTATGTGACATGGAAGAGTGACCCATGATCCTAACTCATTGTGCATTTGCAGTCCAAAGCAAATTTTAAATAATGCACAAATTTAGGGGGAGCTCTTACTTTTCACATACTTCTCAAAGCGACAATGTTTTTCAATCTTATTATCATTTGTCGAAGCGTTGATCTATATGTTGTCATCAATTACCAAAAAGGGGGAGATTAAAAGTGCAACTATCCCTGGGTGGTTTTGGTAATTCCTAACAACATATATCTCATTGAGCTAATGCTATTTCAAGATAAATATTTCAGGAAAGCTCAATGATTGGCATGGCATGGATGAGAAAAGTGGATCCCTCAAAATGCTAAGGACAAAAGGATTGGCTCAAGCTCAAAGCACAAGACTCTACATTTTCTATTTTAGTGATCCAAGATCACATTGAGTCTATAGGAAAAGACAATACTATCAAGGAGGGATGAGGTGTTGCTTAATGGCTTTCTTGCTCAAAGTGCTTAGTGATATGCTCCAAAGCTCTCAACTACTTTCTCACATCCACATATGACCTAAACCATAAGTCAAACTCGGCCCCACCGATTCTTCCTATCCGGTGCCACCGAGTTCAGATGTCATAGCCACTGCCACAAACCCTAGGCAAATCGGTCTCACCAATAGGGATCTCGGTCTCACCGAGATGGGATTGTAATCTCTCTATTTCCCTTCGTAATGTTTTGGCCAAACCGAGATGAGCGATCGGTCCCACCGATATTACAATGCAAACTCTCTGTTTCCTTTTCGTAACGTTTCGGTCTTACCGAGATGAGCGAATCGGTCGCACCGAGTTTGCCTGACCAACCCTCTGTGTGTCCATTACCAAAATTGGTCTCACCGAGTTTGTGTAATCGGTCTCACCGAGATTACATTATGCCCTAACCCTAATCATATCGGTCCTACCGAGTTGCATGTCGGTCCCACCAAAAATCCTAACGGTCACATGATTTGCTAAATCGGTCCGACCGAGTTTCACAATTCGGTCCCACCGAGATTGGTAAGTTGTGTGTAACTGTTAGATTTTGTGTGGAGGCTATATATACCCCTCCACCCACTCTTCATTCATGGAGAGAGAGCCATTAGAACATGCCTACACTTCCAACATACATTTTCTAAGAGGGAACCACCTACACTTGCGTTGAGACCAAGATATTCCATTCCTACCATATGAATCTTGATCTCTAGCCTTCCCCAAGTTGCTTTCCACTCAAATCTTCTTTCCACCAAATCCAAATCCTATGAGATATAGTTGAGTGTTGGGGAGACTATCATTTGAAGCACAAGAGCAAGGAGTTCATCATCAACACACCATTTGTTACTTCTTGGAGAGTGGTGTCTCCTAGATTGGCTAGGTGTCACTTGGGAGCCTCCGACAAGATTGTGGAGTTGAAACAAGGAGTTTGTAAGGGCAAGGAGATCGCCTACTTCGTGAAGATCTACCCTAGTGAGGCAAGTCCTTCGTGGGCGACGACCATGGTGGGATAGACAAGGATGCTTCTTCGTGGACCCTTCGTGGGTGGAGCCCTCCGTGGACTCGCGCAGCCGTTACCCTTCGTGCGTCGAAGTCTCCATCAACATGGATGTACGATAGCACCACCTATCGGAACCACGACAAAAACATTCGTGTCTCCAATTGTGTTTGCCTTCTCAAACTCCTCCCCTTTACCTTCATATGCAATTGTTTTACATTCCGGTTCTATACTCTTAGAATTGCATGTTTAGGTTGATTGCTTGACTTGTGCTAAGTTGCTAAAATCTGCCAAGAACTAAAATTGGGAAAGTCTTAGATTTTTATTTGGTCAAGTAGTCTAATCACCCCCTCTAGACATACTTTCGATCCTACAAGTGGTATCAGAGCTTTGGTCTCCATTTTGCTTTGATTTCCATAGCTTTTGGTGGTCATAGCCTTGGTTTCACAACCTAGGAGAGTATGGCATCTAGCGAGGTAAATTACCACCATAGAGGTCCTTACTTTGATGGTACTAATTTTGCTAGTTGGAAGCATAATATGAAAATGCATATTCTTGGACATAACCCCGCCGTTTGGGCTATTGTGTGTATTGGCTTGAAAGGTGAATTCTTTGATGGGAGAGAACCGAACCGTGAAGCTACCGCAGAAGAGTTGAAGATGTTGCAATACAACGCTCAAGCTTGTGATATCCTCTTCAACGGATTGTTCGCCTAAGAATTCAACAAAATTAGTTGTCTTGAGAACGCAAAGGAAATTTGGGATACTTTGATTGATATGCACGAAGGTACCGACTCTATCAAGGAATCCAAGTTGGATGTGCTTCAAAGTCAGCTTGACAAGTTCAAAATGAAGGATGGTGAAGGTGTCACTGAAATGTACTCTAGGCTTGCTCTTATTACAAATGATATTGCCGGCTTAGGAAGTGAAGAGATGACCAACAAATTCATCATCAAGAAGATCCTAAGAGCTTTAGACGGAAAATATGATACCATGTGCACATTGATCAAACTGATGCCCAATTACAAAGATCTCAAGCCAACAAAAGTCATTGGAATAATTGTTGCTCATGAGATGTCACTCAAGGATAAGGAGGAGCTCCACAACAAGTCAAGTGGTGATTACAAAGCCTCATGTGAAGCTCCCACATCATCAAGTGAGAAACAAACCTTCAATGAAGAATTGAGCCTAATGGTGAAGAACTTCAACAAGTTCTACAAGAGTACAAGCAAGGAAAGGAGTTCCAAGTCAAGGTCCTACAATGACAAAAGATCTTCTAGTCGTGAGCGTAATTGCTACAATTGTGGAAGACCTGGAAACTATTCCAATGAGTGTACGGCACCCTACAAAAGAAGAGAAGATTCTCCAAAAAGAAGAAGTAGAAGAGAAGAATCACCATCAAGAGAGAGAGAAGGAGTAGAGATGATTGTTATGAACGAAGAACATCTTAGGGTTTAACCGTCGTTGATGATCAACAACTGGTTTAGCATCTTTTCCAGTTTAATTTTGTGTTGGCATAAAGTGGGACTAATGCCCTTAAGATCATCAAGAGTATATCCAATAGCAGCACGGTGCTTCTTCAGAGTTTTCAATAGTTTCTCTTTTTCATGCTCCGAAAGGTTAGCACTAATAATAATCGGATATATATTCTTTTCATCAAGATAAGCATATTTAAGAGTGTGAGGTAATGGTTTAAGCTCAAACACGGGATCACCCTTGAGTGGCCGAGGATCCCCTAGGATTTCAAAAGGCAAGTTGTGTTTCAATATAGGTCCCTGTTTAAAGAATACTTAATCTATTTCCCTTCTTTCATTCATAAACATATCATTTTCATGGTCTAGCAAGTATTGTTCAAAAGGATCATTAGGAGGCATGGCAATAGAAGCAAGACCAATAATTTCATCTTTACTAGGCAATTCTTTATCATGGGGCCGTCTACGAAATTTATAGAAATTAAAATCATGAGACATATCCCCTAAACCAACAGTAACAATATCTTTTTCGCAGTCTATCCTAGCATTAACAGTATTCAAGAAGGGTCTTCCAAATATAACGGGACAAAAGTCATCTTGTGGGGAACCAAGAACAAGAAAATCAGTAGGATATTTAAATTTCCCACACAAGACTTCAACATCTCCAACAATCCCAATTGGTGAAATAGTATCTCTATTGGCAAGTTTAATAGTAACATCAATACCTTCTATTTCAGTATGTGCAATATCATGCATAATTTCTTCCTATAAGGAATGAGGTATTGCACTCGCACTAGCACCCATATCACATAAACCATTATAACAACGATCTCCTATTTTAATAGAAACAACAGGCATGCCGACAACAGGTCTATGTTTATTTTTAGTACTGGGTCTAGCAATTCTAGCAGCTTCATCACATAAGTAAATACCATGCCCATCAATATTATCGACCAAGAGATCTTTGACCATAGAAATACTAGGTTCAACTTTAATTTGCACAGGGGGTGTAGGTGTTCTAGCATTACTCTTACGAACCACAATTGAAGCTTTAGCATGATCCTTTATTCTAACAGGGAAAGGTGGTTTCCCAATATAAGCGGTAGCAACAATAGGATCAACATTATAAGTGATAGTATTTTCTTCAACTTTAATAGGTTCTACTACTTTCACTTGAATGGGAGATTATATTTAAACCACTTCTCCTTAGGGAGATCAAAACGAGTAGCAAATGATTCACAGAAAGAAACTACTATCTCAGAGTCAAGTCCATATTTAGTGCTAAATTCACAAAAAGCATCGATATCCATAAAATATTTAACACAATCAAACTTAGGTGTTATACCTGACTCGTTACCTTCGTCGAGTTCCCAATCTTCAGAGTTGCATTTAATTCTTTCCAATAAATCCCATATGAATTCAATACTCTTTATCATAAAAAACCAGTACAAGAAGTATCGAGCATGGAGCGATTATTGAGAGAAAGCCGAGCATAAATTTTTTGAATAATAATATCTCTTGAGAGCTCATGATTGGGGCATGAATATAACATTGACTTAAGCCTCCCCCAAGCTTGAGCGATACTTCTCCTTCGCAAGGCCAAAAATTATATATATAATTACGATCACGATGAACCAGATGCATATGATAAAACTTCAGATGAAATTCCAATTTCAATCGGTTGTAGTTCCATGATCCAATATCATCACATAGCCTAAACCATATCAATGCCTTTCCCTTTGAAGATAAAGGGAAGACCTTCTTCTTGATAACATCCTCGGGCATACCTGCAAGCTTAAATAATCCACAAACTTCATCCACATAGATTAGGTGCATATCGGGATACAATTTTCCATCTCCTGTAAAAGGATTAGCTAGCAGTTTCTCTGTCATACCCAAGGAATTTCAAAATAAATATTTTCAGTAGGTTCAGTAGGTTGAGGAGCAACTCTTTGCTCTTCTGGTCGGGGTGAAGATACCCCGAACAAGCCCCTCAAAGGATTATTTTCCATAATAACAAGTGACAGTAAATTTCAGCACACTATATAAATGTTTCCTTACCAAATTCCACCTATCAAAGGCGCTTCACTCCCCGGCAATGACGCCAGAAAAGAGTCTTGATGACCCACAAGTATAGGGGATCTATCGTAGTCCTTTTCGATAAGTAACAATGTCGAACCCAACGAGGAGCAGAAGGAAATGACAAGCGGTTTTCAGCAAGGTATTTTCGGCAAGCACTGAAATTAGCGATAACATATAGTTTTGTGATAAGATAGTTCGTAACAGGTAACTAGTAACAAAAGTAACAAGGTGCAGCAAGGTGGACCAATCCTTTTTGTAGCAAAGGACAAGCCTGGACAAACTCTTATATAAAGCAAAGCACTCCCGAGGACACATGGAAATTATCGTCAAGCTAGTTTTCATCATGCTCATATGATTCACGTTCGTTACTTTGATAATTTGATATGTGGGTGGACCGGTGCTTGGGTACTTCCCTTCCTTGGACAAGCATACCACTTATTATTAACCCCTCTCGCAAGCATCCACAACTACGAAAGAAGAATTAAGGTAAACCTAACCATAGCATGAAACACATAAACTAGGGTTTAAGCTTCTGTCACTCTAGCAACCCATCATCTACTTATTACTCCCCAATGCCTCCCCCTAGGCCCAAACAATGGTCAAGTTTCATGTAGTCGACGTTCACATAACACCACTAGAGGAGATACAACATACATCTCATCAAAATATCGAACGAATACCAAATTCACATGACTACTTATAACAAGACTTCTTCCATGTCCTCAGGAACAAACATAACTACTCACAAATCATATTCATGTTCATAATTAGAGGGGTATCAATATGCATAAAGAATCTGAACATATGATCTTCCACCGGATAAACAAACTAGCATCAACTACAAGGAGTAATCAACACTACTAGCAACCCACAGTTACCAATCTGAGGTTCTGAGACAAAGATCGGATACACGAGATGAACTAGGGTTTGAGAGGAGATGGTGTTGGTGAAGATGTTGATGGAGATTGACCCCCTCTCGATGAGAGGATCGATGGTGACGATTTACCCCTCCTGGAGGGATGTTTCCCTGGCAGAACAGCTCCACTAGAGCCCTACATTGGTTCCGCCAAGGTTCTGCCTCAAGACGGCGGCGCTTCATCCCGAAAGCTTCCTTATGATTTTTTTCAGGGCAAAAGACACATCTTCCAAGTGGCCCACGAGGCAGGGGGCGCGCCCAGGGGGGTAGGGTGCACCCTCCACCCTCATGGACGATGGGTGGCCCCCTCTGGTGCTTTCTTCGCCCCATATTTTTAATATATTCCAAAACTGACTTTCCTGGAGTTTCAGGACTTTTGGAGTTGTGCAGAATAGGTCTCTAATATTTGGTCCTTTTCCAGCCAGAATTCCAGCTCCCGGCATTCTCCCTCTTCATGTAAACCTTGTAAAATAAGAGAGAAAAGGGATAAGTATTGTGACATAATGTGCAGTAACAACCCATAATGCAATAAATATTGATATAAAAGCATGATACCAGAAGGACGTATCACCTGCATTTTGCCATCGGTTTGTGGATGGTATGCTGAAGAGAATAAGAGCTTGATTCTGAGATTGGTGCATAGGGTCTTCCAAAAGTAGCTAAGAAACTATGTGTCACGGTGTGACACGATAGTCTTGGGCACTCCATGTAGATGCATTATTTACCTACAAAATAGATTGGCAACATGTGAAGCATCGTCGATCTTTTTGCATGCAATAAAATGTGCCATCTTAGAGAAACGGTCCACAACAACAAATATCGAATATTTTCCATTTCTAGTTCTAGGCAAACCAGGCATAGAGTCCATACTAATATCTACCCATGGGTGATACGGAATAGGAAGGGGCATATATAGACCATGGGATTGAGATTTAGACTTACCATTGTGACATGTAGAGCATTGGTTGGTGTAGCGGGAGACGTCATGAAACATCTTGGGCTAAATGTAGTTCTTGGAGAGCGTAGCGAATGTGTCTTATTGCATTCAAAATGTCCGATAAGTCCTCCTCCATGAGCCTCTTGCAAAACTAACAAATGAAGAGAACACTCGGGTATACAAAGCTTGTTAGCTCTAATTAGATAATCATCCTTGATATAATATCGCTCCCAAGATGTATGCGTCAAGCATTTGGCGTAAGGAATATAAAAAGTAGGATCATGCACATACAAGTCTTTGATGTGCTCAAAACCAACGACGTTCAATTCAAGTTTAGTTACAAGCGTGCATTTGTGGGATAAAGCGTCTGCCATAACATTTTCTTTGCCTTTGACGTACTTGATAACATAAGGAAAAGACTCAATGAACTCGCTCAATTTGGTATGCCGCTTATTCAATTTTGTTTGACCTTTAAGGTTTTAAGGGTCTCATGATCCATATGGATGACAAATTCATGAGGACGAAGGTAATGCTTCCTTACATGCAACACTCTCACTAAAGCATATAGTTCTTTCTTATTAATTGGATAGTTAAGTTGTGCTTCGGAAAGTTTCTCACTAAAGTAAGCTACGGGGAGCTTCTCTTGCATCAACACACCTCCTATGCCATAACCACTAGCGTCACAATGCACTTCGAAAGTTTTATCAAAACTGGGCAAGGCAAGCAATGGAGCATGGGTAAGCAAATTCTTAAGCTCATGAAATACGATATCTTGGGATGGTGCCCAAACAAATGGTGCATTCCTTTTACTCAACGCATGTAAAGTTGATGCAATAGTGCTGAAGTCCTTAATGAAATGACGATAGAATCTGACTAAGCTAAGGAAGCTACGCACTTGTTGCAAGTTGGTTGTTTGTGGCCAAGTTTTAATAGCATCAATTTTAGCTTCATCTACATGAACACCCTTAGATGACACAACAAAACCCAAGAAACAAGCTTGTCAACACCAAATGTGCATTTCTCCATATTAGCATAAAGGCGATCATTTCTAAGAGTTTGCAAAACGTCTCTAAGATGGGTGACATGATCTTCTAGAGTTTCGCTAAACACAAGTATATCATCAACGTAGACCACAACAAATATGCCAATATATGTTCGAAGAACATAATGCATCACACGCATGAAAGTGACGGGTGCCTCGGATAAGCCCATAGGCATGACCAACCACTCATACAAGCCAAACATGGTGAAGCGGTTTTCCATTCATCATCTTCTGGAATGAAGATTTGGTAATACCTAGTTTTCAGATCAATTTTGATAAAATGGTGGCCCCGCTAAGCTCATCTAGCATATCGTCAAGGTGTGGAATGGGATGCCTAGACCAAATGGTGATAGCATTTATGGGACAGCAATCAAAACACATTCAAAAACTACCATCTCTCTTAGGCACAAGTATAACCGGAATGGCACAAGGACTTAAGCTTTCATGTACATACGGTAGTCAACGAGGTGTTGGACTTGTCTTTGTATTTCCTTGGTTTCTTCAGGGTTTACGCGGTTGGGTGTCTTGTTTGGTAATGGTGCACCGGGGATGAGGTCGATTTGGTGTTCGATGCCTCATAGTGGAGGTACGCCCAGACGTGGCTCATTGGGGAAGACGTTCTTGAATTCCTACAATAGATTAGACAACAGTAAAGGTAGATCGTGAAAGGTGTTAGTCCTTGCCGCTTCGTGTTTGCACACAAGGACATAGTGCATAAGTTTTTCTTGTCGCTCATCTTGGAGGAACTCAATTTTGGTTGTGGCGCTCACTCTCCTTTTGGTTGCTCACTCTCACTATTCTCTCCATGATGGGTGGATGCTTGCTTGTTAGTGATCACTTGGCTTGGTGACATAGGTCGTAGCATGTACTCCTTTCCCTTCATCTTGAAGCTATAGTGATTGGTTCGCCCATTGTAGATGACGCCGCAATCAAATTGCCAAGGTTGTCCAAGTAGGAGATGGCAAACGGACATGGGAACCATATCACACTTCAAGGTGTCTTCATATATGCCAATCTTGAAGGAGACTTGAACAGTGTGCTCCACTTGAATGGCGTCGGAGTCGCTAAGCCATTGGACCTTGTAGGGACGAGGATGCTTCATCTTAACCAATTATAGCTTGGATCATAGTTCTTCACTTGCCAAATTGTGACAACTTCCTCCGTCGATGATGACCTTCACAGAACGTCCATTGATGCCCGCTTTGGTGTGCAAGATGTGGCAACGTTGGTCTTCGCATTGCTGATGTTTAAGTGTCAAGACCATGGAGACAACGAGAGTGGGGCTCGAATCATTCTCACAAAATACTTGGTCATCTTCATCTTCATTCATGCGCCGGTGCATGGCCACATGCTCAAGGGCTTCCATTTCGTCCTCACTCATCGAGTCATAGGTTCCGTGGTCGGTGGCGATCATGGTGCGCCGAGTGGGGCACTCAAATGTCTCGTGGGCTCGACATTGACATGTGAAACATTTGATGGAACTTGTCTTTGTGGTCTCATCCGGTGGAGTTGTTGATGATGAAGCTCTCGGCTTGAAGTTGCTTGTAGTAGGAGGATAACTTGAAGATGTAGAAGTTTTCTTGTAACTTGCCTTTTCGCCGTTGCTTGGTGTCGGTTTTGTCGATGTAGAAGGCGTCATAGTTGTTGGAGCTTGATTGTATGAACCATGGATCTTGGAAGAATATTTGGCATACTTGTAATCATCTTGCACTTGTCGCTCCGCCTTGGTAGCTTGGTGCACTAGCTCGAGGAGGTTTGAATACGGTTGGAAATCTGCACTCTTCTTGATAGGATGGTTGAGTCCATTCAAGAATCCGCTCCATAGTTTGCTCTTCATCTTTTGTGACATTGGCACGAATTATGGAAATCTCCATTTCCTTGTATATTATTCAACGGACTTGGTGCCTTGCTTGAGGAGTTGCAATTTCTTGAAGAGGTCGCGGCTATAGTACACTGGTACAAAGTGTGCTCACATGATATCCTTCATTTGATTCCATGTTGTGCTGGGTGGGTCACCTTTTTCTTCACACTGCTCAATGACTTGCTGATACGTCTCCAACGTATCTATAATTTTTGATTGTTCCATGCTGTTATATTATCATTCTTGGATGTTTTACAATCATTTTATAGTCATTTTATATCATTTTTCGTACTAACCTATTGAAATAGTGCACAGTGCCAGTTGTTGTTTTTTGCATGTTTTTTACATCGTAGGAAATCAATATCAAATGGAGTCCGAACGCAACGAATATCCTGGAGGATTTTTTTGGGCCAGAAGAAAGCTAATGGGCCAAGGAAGCACCTGGGGGGCTGCTCGAGGGGAGCAGCACCCACCAGGGCACGCCAGCAGGCCCAGGCGCGCCCAGGTGGGTGCTGCCCACCTCGGGTGCTCCCTAAACCGCCTCTTCGCTCTATAAATACCAGAATATTTCAGAAACCCTAGGGGATTCGACGAAATATTGATCTAGCCGCCGCAGATTGCAGAACCACCAGATCCAATCTAGACACCGTCATGGAGGGGTTCACCACTTCCATTAGTGCCTCTCCTATGACGCGTGAGTAGTTCTTTGTAGATCTATAGGTCCGTAGTTAGTAGCTAGATGGCGTCCTATCTCTCTCTTGATTATCAATACAATGGTCTCTTGAAGATCCATATGATGTAAGTCCTTTTGTAGTGTGTTTGTTGGGATCCGATGAACTTTGAGTTTATGATCAGATCTATGTTTTTATCCAAGAAAGTTATCTGAGTCTTCTTTGATCTCTTATATGCATGATTGCTTATAGCCTCGTATTTCTTCTCCAATATTTGGGTTTTATTTGGCCAACTTGATCTATTTATCTTGCAATGGGAAGAGGTGATTTGTAGTGGGTTCGATCTTATGGTGCTTGATCCCAGCGACAGAAGGGGAACCGACACGTATGTATCATTGCTACTAAGGATAACAAGATGAGATCTATATCTACGCAATAGACAAACGGATCTCGTCTACATCATGTCATCGTTCTTATTGCATTACTCCGTTTTATCATGAACTTAATACACTAGATGCATGCTGAATAGCGGTCGATGTGTGGAGTAATAGTAGTAGATGCAGGCAGGAGTCGGTCTACTAATCTTGGACGTGATGCCTATATAATGATCATTGCCTGGATATTGTCATGATTATTTGAAGTTCTATCAGTTGCCCAACAGTAATTGTTTTCCCACCGTTTGCTATTTTTCTCGAGAGAAGCCACTAGTGAAACCTATGACCCCCGGGTCTCTTTTCATCATATTTGCCTTTGCGATCTATTTTCTCTTGCATTTATTTTTCAGATCTATTAAACCAAAAATACAAAAATACCTTGCTGCAATTTTTTTTTGCGATCTATTTATCCTATCTACCACTTTTACCTCACGTTATTTGCCTAACTTGAGGCGTTGTACCCGAAAGGGATATAGAACCCTTTTAGCACGTCGGCTTGCGAGTATTTATTATTTGTGTGCATGTGCTGTTTACGTGGTGTGAGGAGGTTCTCCTACTGGTTCGATAACCTTGGTCTCATCACTGAGGAAATACGTATCGTCGCTATACTGCATCATCCCTTCCTCAATGGGGAAATACCGACGTAGTTCTAGCAGACATCAAAAGGAATTTCTGGCGCCATTGCCGGGGAGGACCTTAAACATCAACCAGGTTCCTAATCACAAATCTAATCTCCTTGCAATTACATTATTTGCCATTTGCCTCTTATATTCCTCTCCCCCACTTCACAAAAAATTGTCGTTTTATTCACCCTCTTTTTCGTTCGCCATTTTTCTTGCCAGATCTGTTTTTGAGTGCAGTCTTGTTGCGTAGTCATCATGACTGAAGAGAATACCAAGTTGTGTGATTTCTAAAATACCAACAACAATGATTTTATTAGCACTCCGATTGCTCCTCCCGCCACTAGTGCGGAGTCTTGTGATATTAATATTGCTTTGCTGAATCTTGTTATGAAAGATCAATTTGTCGGTACTCCTAATGAGGATGCCGCATCCCATCTTAACACATTCGTGGAATTATGAAATATGCAAAAGAAAAAAGATGTGGACAATGATGTTGTGAAGTTGAAATTATTTCTGTTTTCTTTGTGAGATCACGCAAAAATTTGGTTTTCTCCTTTGCCTCGCAATAGTATCGATTCTTGGAACAAGTGCAAAGATGATTTTATCACTAAGTATTTTCCGCCCACAATTTTTTTCCCTTAGGAACCAAATCATGAATTTCAAGCAACTTGAACATGAGCATGTTGCACAATCTTGATGCCTAGCTAAGGGCGTAAAACGATAGCGCTTGTTGGGAGGCAACCCAATGAATAAAATTTATTTTTTCTTTTTGCTTTCTGTTCTTGAGTGTTAGCACAATTATGCTATTGTTATGATTTTCTTTTTTTTGTTTTAGTTAGTGTCTTTGCCAAGCAAGGCCTTTGGGAAGATTTGGGTGAAAGTTTATTTGATCCTGCTGAAAAACAGATACTTTTGCGCTCACGAGATTCGTTGTCATTTATTACAGTAGAGTGCTTTTGAGTCGATTCCTTTTGCAGAGGATTAATAGAAAATTCCTCACGTCCACCAATTTATTTCATAATTTTTGGAGTTACATAAGTATTCGAAATTTTCAGATTGCTACAGACTGTTCTGTTTTTGACAGATTCTGTTTTCTTTGTGTTGTGTGCTTGTTTTGATGATTCAATCGTTTTCTTTGATGACTTCTTGCCATAGAAAATTTGGAATATAGTAGATATAATGCAAAAGCAAAATAATAATAGGTTTGCTACAATACTTATAGTAGCGGTTTGATTTCTTATACTAACGGATCTCACGATGGTTTTGTTTGAGTTTTGTGTGATCGAAGTTTTCAAGTTTTGGGTTATCTTCTGATGGATGAAGGAATAAGGATAAGAAAAAGGCTAAGCTTGGGGATGCCCAAGGCACCCCAACATAATATTAAAAGAAGTACCAAGCAACTAAGCTTGGGGATGCCCCCGAGTGGCATCCCCGCTTTCTTCTAACGACCATCGGTATTTTACTTGACACTATATTTTTATTCGTCACATGATATGAGTTTTGCTTCGAGCGTCTTGTATGATATGAGTGTTTGATTTTTTTGATTTGTGTTTTAAGTGTTGAATCCTTGATGGACACACCCTTTTGAGAGATCCAAAAATTATGCTATGCTTGCTCCTGTGCTTCACTTAAAAGTTTAGAGCCATGGGCTTGCTCTAGTACTTCACTTATATCTTTTCGAGCATGGTGCGCTTTGTTAATTTTGAAGAAATGCTCTCATGCTTCACTTAGATTTATTTGGGAGTTAGTATTTTTTTTAAGAATTTCTCTCTTGCTTCACTTAGATTATTTTGAGAGAAAGAAAAAAATATTTTGAGCTTATCAAAAGCAACATATGAAAATAGTCCCAAAGGGATAGATATCCAAGGAGGATATAATAAAAACTTTCATGAAGATCATTGGACAAAATAAACTTGATTCTTAGTAATGGTTTTGAGATATGACGATATGATATGTGAGTCATGTTGATGAGAAATTGTGCTTTAGTAAGAATATTGATGTTAAGGTTTGTGATTCCCTATGCAAGCACGAAAGTCAATAGTTATGCAATGAAATTTCTATCCTACTTATGGTGCATTATTTCATGTTACCTATGCTTAATGGTTGGGTATGAGATTTTTTGCTTTTTGTTGGTCGCTTCTCGATCTTTTTGCTAGCCTTCATTTTGCACTAAGTATGATCACTACTTGTGCATCCAAAACCCATTAAACTAGTTTTGGCTTATGAGTCCACTATACCTACCTATATGTGGTATTTCCATGCCGTTCTAAGCAAATTTGCATGTGCCATCTCTAATCGCGAGGCGGTAAAGGGTAGCCAATATTCTAACGATGAGTCTTTATTCACTTGTCATTGCACGAGAGTACGACAAAGGTACTAGGGATGCACAATCCCGAAATGAATAAATGAATTTACTTTGTGTTGTCGAATAATAAATTCCTTGGGTGGTGTTGGTATCGAGGGCTCCCATGGATACAGTTAGCCATGGAAAGTGAAAGTAATGGTGGAAAAAGGAATAAACTTTATTCTCTGTTTGGGAACCGCCTATGATGTATCTAGCATGGAAAGTGTTGGGATGCTCCAAGTCGTTTTTGTTGGTAGGAAAAGTATGCCTCTCAAAAATAATTTTATCTCTCAATTTAAGCTTTGAGCTCTGGCACCTCTACAAATCACTACTTCCCTCCGCGAAGGGCCTTTCTTTTACTTATGCATTTTTTATTTTGAATTTGAGTCTCCAACTTCTCTTATAAAGCACCAACTAAGGGGCACTATGATCGTATTTGAGTATTGGTTGTAGCTAATATTCGAGTGTGTTTCATGAATGGATCAATGATTGAGCATGATGGGCTAGGGATAACTTGCATTAATGTTGATATTTTGAAAGACATGGTTGCTTGTTGGTATGCTTGAGTATTAAAGTCTTCATGTCAAAACTAGACTATTGCTTTGAATCATATAAAAGTCCATATGTCCATCCTATAAAGAAAAGAAATGTGATGAACATGTTAGGCAACATTCCACATAAAAAATTATGTTTTTATCATTTACCTACTCGAGGACGAACATGAATTAAGCTTGGGGATGCTGATACGTCTCCAACATATCTATATTTTTTGATTGTTCCATGCTATTATATTATCATTCTTGAATGTTTTACAATCATTTTATAGACATTTTATATAATTTTTTGGTATTAACCTATTAACATAGTGCCCAATGTGAGTTGTTGTTTTCTACATGATTTTTACATTGCAGGAAATCAATATCAAACGGAGTCCAAACGCAACGAAACTCCTGGAGGATTTTTTGGGCCAGAAGAAAGCCAATGGGCCAAGGAAGCACCCGGGGGGCTGCTCGAGGGGAGAAGCACCAACCAGGGTGCGCCAGGAGGCCCAGGCACACCCAGGTGGGTGCTACCCACCTTAGGTGCCCCCTGAACCGCCTCTTCGCTCTATAAATACCACAATATTCTACAAACCCTAGGGGAGTTGACGAAATATTGATCCAGCCGCCGCAGAGTCCAGAACCACCAGATCCAATCTAGAAACCATCATGGAGGGGTTCACCACTTCCATTGGTGCCTCTCCTATGACGCATGAGTAGTTTTTGTCGACCTACATGTCGGTGTTCTGGGAACGGGGGTCCCTAGACTTGCCTACCTGCGGCCTGCGGCGTGGCTCAAGTGGTGGCCTAGTGCGGCCCATCTTCATCTGCACAAGACTCAAGACCCTCGTGAGGGGCCAAGCCTCGCGGGGTGAACGATGCAAGGCTTCCTCAGGGACGGCCTCGCCAGGCAGGCTCGCGAGGAGGCAGAGAGATCAAGGCAGGGTACCTCGCGAGGTGCCCGTGACGCAAGCCATGACGATCGAGACCAGTCGGGCGCCAGGTGGGCGTCGGCCTAGGCACTGTCCTTGTTTCCTCTTTGGTGCAAAGGGGACAAGCACAGGCATGGAGTACCGAGGCATCAGGCAAAGATTGCCATTTCAGTGCAATGAGACCAAGACCAGCGGAGCGGCAGGATGGAGGTCACAGTGGAGCCCAAGACGGCGTCATCACCAGTGCTTTTGGCAGCCGAAGACCAACTTTAGTCATGATAACTTGTACTATATGTCCCCCTTCAAAATGGCCATTGTTGGCGCCCTTCCCGCTCAATATTTGGGCAGAGGCCCAGAGCCTCTATAAATAGAGGTAGCCACCACAGTAGAGAGGCAGCGGATCCAGACTTTGTAAGGCCTAGAGAGAGAGAGAGAAAGACGCGATCAAACTCACCCAAGCAGTTCATCGCACCAGCTCAAGAACACCTCTCACGAGGCTGTTCTCCCTTTGTACTGTTCATCATCAGCCCCTGAGGCAATCCACCACACCACACACCGGAGTAGGGTATTACACCACAACGGTGGCCTGAACCAGTATAAATCTCGTGTCCCTTGCGCTGTTCATCGTTTCTAGACTAGATCTCACGAGGCGGCCGAGCGTAGATCTGTAGGGGAGAGATCTTCGTGCGCACCCCAGTGTTCGAACCTTAAGGGTCTGCCAGAACCCAAACATCCAACATTTGGCGCGCCAGGTAGGGGTGCGCCGGAATCTTTCTTCCGTTGTTCGCGTTCGATCTTCCTCGTGTCCATGGCTGATGCTCCTCGGGCTCGTGCTGAGCGTCGGGCTGCTCTTGCCACCCGCGTCGCACAGACAGCGCCCGTCGGCGGGCGCCCCCGTCGTTCCCTGTCGCCTGCCGCCAATTCCGCCACCGGCCCGGCGGGGAACGAGAAGCAGGCCTCGTCTCTGCATGCTTCGGTGCGGCGGGAAGGCCGCACCGCCACCGCATCGCTGACTCCAGCCGGTTCGTCGTCCCACACCAGTCGCGCCCCCACGGACGCGCACGACGCGCTGCTCCTGGCGTGTGATCTCCTGCACTACCGTCCCATCGACGACCTCTACGAGGACTGGCTCGCCCGCATCACCGAGCTCGTCAGCGCAGCAGGGGCTCTCCTAGGCTGTCCCTCTCGCTGCCTCGCCCTCCATCCTGCGCAGGAGGCGTGGATCAGGAGGTGCCTCCGCCTCCTCCTCCCCAAGAAGGCGCCCTGGCTCCAAGGCGTGCAGCCCCAGGACAAGACCCACCGCGTCTGGCGCCTGCAGGACAAGAAAGGAGCTGCCAAGAAATCCCTCGCCCCCAAGAAGGTGCTCGCGTGCTCCCGGCACCAGTGCGCCATGACCGCATCCCTGCGCCACCATGTCAAGACCCCGCGCTGCTCCAAGCGGCGGCGCATGGGAACTTCCAGGAGCAAGCCCAGCACCAGCAAAGGGCCCCGGTGGCCACCGCAGGCAAGTTCAAGCCTGACCTGCCTCCTCGCTACGATGGCACTACAGACCCCGCGGAGTTCCTACAGCCCTACGAGCTGGGCATTGAAGCCGCCAACGGGGACGAAAAGGTCATGGCGAACTGGTTTCCCGTGGAGCTTAAGGACGGTGCCCGCACCTGGCTCCTGAACCTGGCTCCTGGCACGATCTCCTCCTGGGACGAGATGCGCACACACTTCGTCGCCAACTTCCAGGGCACTCGCGACCGTTCGCCGGCCGTGGGTGACCTGCGCCGCATCAAGCAGAAGCCTGGAGAGACCTTGCAGAAGTACATCCAGCGCTTCAACAACGCTCGCCTCAAGATTCCCAGGGTGACTGAGGAGGCCATCATTTCGGCGTTCTCTGATGGCGTTCGCGACGTTAAGATGAAGGAGGGGCTGGCAATCCATGAAGATCCGTGCACGTCTCTAGAGTTGTTCAACCTGGCGACTAAGTGCGCAAGGGCTGAGGAAGGGCGCCTCTCCCTTCTCGAGCTCCCAGCATCAGACCTAGAAGAGAAGAAAGCCAAGGCCAAGGATGTGAAGCGTAAGGGAGCAGCTGTACTCGCAGCGGAGCCAGACACGAAGCGCGGCAGGGACCAGCCGGAGTCGTCCAAGGGCAGCCGGTACTGTGTGTACCACGATCTCCACACCCACAACACCAACGAGTGCCAAGAGCTCAGGGCCGTGCGAGAAAGCCCTGTCGGTCGACGTCCCGAGCGCAATGATCGGGGCTAGGACCGAGGCGGTGCAAGGGGTGGAGGACGATGGGATGACCGTGGCCCTCGCTAAGGGTGGCGTGATCGACCTCGCGAGGACCGCTAGCAGGACCAGCCTCGCGAGGGAGCTTGGAGAGATCAGCCTTGGGAGGACCGCCCGTAGGGCAACGCAGGCCTTCCTCCTCTGCCACCACCACCGAGAAGGAATAAAGACCATCATCAGGACGAGGGGGCTGGGGGCTTCCAGGAACCACGCACAATCGCTTGCATCCTGGGCGGCGCTCAGGCCCCAGCCTCACAGTGCATCTTCAAGCAGTTTGCTCGCGAGGTGAATGCAGTCCTCCCCAAGCTGGAGACGACGCGCCCTCTCAGGTGGTCTGCGTGCGCCATCACATTCAGCTCAGCGGATCAGCTCAAGTGCGCGGTAACGGTCAGTGTCCTCCCAATGCTTTGTTCCCCATTCATCAGCAATGTGCAAGTCACCAGAACACTCATTGATGGCGGAGCAGGACTCAACGTTCTGTCCGTCGAGACGTTCAACAATCTCCAAGTGCCATATGATCAGCTTCAGCCAACCAAGCCTTTCTCAGGAGTCACTGATGGTTCCACTGTGCCGATAGGGCAGACCCGCCTTCCTATCACCTTTGGATAGCGCAACAACTACCGCATCGAGCTCATTGACTTAGACGTCGCTCACATTCGCCTGCCATACAATGCCATCCTCGGGTACCCAGCCCTGGCCAAGTTCATGGCAATGACTCACCATGGCTACAACGTCCTCAAGATGCCAGGAAGCGGTGGGGTCATCACAGTCCCCTGTGAAGACAAGGATGCGGTGTGCTCCCTCGAGCGCGCCTTCCAGGCCACGTCGATCGAAGACCCGGACAACAAGAGTGGAAACCTCCTTGGAGCAGCTCCCAAGAAGAAGAAGACATCACTTGGCTCAAGGCCTCAGGAGGCAGGCACCTCCGGAGGCGCCGCGTCTGGACATGCGCCCGTCCAAGGGGCGCCACCCTCCATCACATAGGAAGGCGCGCCCGACGCTCTCCTCCGGAAGGGCTCGGGGGCTCTCTCCTGGGGAGCCACCGATCTTGCCAAGGTCATAAGGGAGGCGCTTGGGCACCACCTGGAGGCGTGCTTCGCGGCATGCTTCCCTCTAGAAGGCATAAGGAAAGAAGGACCCAACCCTCAGGAGTTCATCACCAAGGCCTCTCAGGATGTGGAGGAATCGAGAGTCATGCGCGGCAACCGCCGTCTGCCCGGTGTAGCTCCCCATCCAGGCGAGGATGGCAGGCTGCGCGTCTGCATCGACTACCCAGGGCTCAATCGAGTCGCTTCTCAGGAGTGCTTCTAGCCTTCACACATGGGGCGTTGCACGGGCCCACCGCATAGCTTCGTTCGCATGCCCTTCGGCTTGCCAAACGCGGCCGCAACCCACCAACGCCTGATCAGGAGCATTCTGGAAGCTCAGGTGGCCAAGCATCGTGCGTTCCTGGAGGAGATGGAGATGGACCCAACGGGCTGCCAGGACCTCCTGAGCCTCCCGAGGCTCGGAGTCCCGAGGGCTCATGAGGATCGGCTTCTTTGGCCCGCACCGCCAGCTGCACCAACTATCATTCTGCAAGAGTGTCAGGTGACTTCTTTTTCAGTTTTCGTTTCAGCTGGGAGTGCGCTCAGTGCTGCATCATTCCCAGGCCGCGTGGGTCCGTCCTTGCGGCGTGTATCCATTTTGCTTATATCTTCTGCTTATCTTGTTGGGGGCGCCCCTTGGGCTGCATCATCCCCAAGCCGCTCGGCCTGACCCGGTGGTGTTTGATTTTCCTGCATCTATCTAAGTTGATTTGCTCCTTCATGCTTGACCTATTCATGATTGTCGCTCGCCGCCCGCCATGGTACTATTTCTCCTCATGCGAACCGCTTGCACGTTAAAAGGGGGGCGCCTGAGCATCGCGACTCATGGGCTCTTACTGGCTCTCCAGCCCTCACCCCCTGGCCTTGACCCATGGCATCGTGACCTATCATACCAGCGGTGGCTGAGCTTGCTCGACGGCCGAGACCTGAGGAGGTAGAGCATTTGCATTTTAACCACCTTGCAGGAACATACCATCCACAAAGGCCTAGAGCCAGGTGCAACCCGCCTTCAGGTAGGGCCTCGTGAGTCCCGTGCTGGCTCACGGGTGCCCAGATACACCTCTCCTAGCCCTACCGTGCCGGCCATGTGTCAGGGCGGGGCTGTACACGCCCCGGGGGCTCCTCCCGGAGGGGAGCCCCCCTTCCATGCACCGGTGGAAGCACCATGCTCCGTGCTGGCTGATGACACTGTCGAGCAGCGGCTATGCCCGTACACATACGGAAGCACTATGCTTCGCGCTGGTGATAAACAACTAAGGGCAGCCCATGGCTGTATCAACCTCGGGGAGCCCAGACCTCAGTGTCTGGCACCATCACAAAGCCTCCCATCAGGAATGCCGCGCGAGGGGGCTGGACACGGGGTCTGCGCCCGGGCCACGCCCGAGCACATGCCACCGAGCCAGGTCCCTCGGACCTGGTCATCGCGCGCCCCTCCCCGATCGGAGCCAAGGTATGAAGACTCATTTGAGATTCAAGGGGGACTCCTGAGCATCGCGACTCTGGAGCCTAACTGGTCACGTAGCCCCTCACTCCTTAGTTCCGAAAGGCTAACGGCGGTTGAGGTATGTGCGGGGCCGGGCCCTGCCGACGTAGAATGACAGAAATCCTCTCCTCCGTCCCCTCCCTATTTGTTGTTTGCGTGTCAAGGAGGACTCCTGAGCATCGCGACTTAGGAGACTAACTTGCCACATAGACCCTCACTCCTTAGTTCCGTCCTGGTGATCCGGTCGGGGCTAATGGCGGCTGAGGTATGCGCGGGGCCGGGCCCTGCCGACGTAGAACTATCGGTGTTCTGGGAACGGGGGTACCCAGACTTGCCTTCCTGCGGCCTGCGCGTGGCTCAGGAAGTGGCCCAGTACGGCCCATCTTCAACAACACATACTCAAGACCCTCGCGAGGGGCCAAGCCTCGCGGGGCGGACGACAGGAGGCTTCCTCGGGCACAACCTCGTCAGGGTGGCTCGCGAGGAGGCGGAGAGATCAAGGCGGGGTACCTCACAAGGTGCCCATGACGCAAGCCATGACGACCGAGGCCAGGCGGGCGCCGGCCTGCGCAGAGTCCTTGTTTCCTCTTTGGTGCAAAGGGGGCAAGCGCAGGCAGGAGTATCAAGCAAAGGCAACCATTTTGGTGCAACAAGACCAAGACCAGCAGGACGGCAGGATGGAGGTCATCGTGGAGCACAAGCCGGCGTCACCGTCAGGGTCTTTGGCAGGCGAGGACCGACTTTAGTCAGGATAAGTGTACTAGATGTTCCCCTTCAAAATGGCCAATTGTTGGCGCCCTTCCCGCTCAATATTTGGGAAGAGGCCCAGGGCATCCCTCTATAAATAGATCTAGCCACCGAAGAGAGAAAGAGGAGATTTTGGGTAGACAAGAGAGAGAGAGGCGACTGAACTCACCCAAGCAGTTCATCGCACCAGCCAAGAACAGCCCCTCGCGACGCTGTTCTTCCTTGTATTATTCATCATTGGCCCCCTGAGGCAATCCACCACGCCACAAACTGGAGTAGGGTATTACACCACAATGGTGGCCTGAACCAGTATAAATCTCGTGTCCCTTGTGTTGTTCTTCACGTAGTTTAGATCCTTGCGAGGCCACGAGACGTGGGTAGGCGGGAGGTGTGATCTCCGCGTGCACCCCAGAGATCGAACCTTGAGGGTCTGCCGGAACCTGAAATCTGACATTTGGCGCGCCAGGTAGGGGTGCACTGGAATCCGCCTTCCGTCGCCTTGTGTTTCGCCGCCCGTTGCATCCATGTCAGACGTTCTTCGAGCCCGTGCCGAGCGCCGGGCCGCTCTCGCCACTCACGTCGCCCAGACGGCCCCCGTCGGCGGGCGCCCCTGCCGTTCCCCGTCGCTTGCCATCAACGCCGCCACCAGCCCAGCGGGGAATGAGCAGCAGGCGTCGTCCCTGCATCCTTTGGTGCGGCGAGAAGGCCGCACCGCCACCCCGTCGCTGACCCCAGCCGGTTCCTCGTCCCACGCCCATCGCGCTCCTGCGGATGCGCATGCCGCACTGCTCCTGGTGCGGGAGCTCCTGCACTACAGTCCCGTCGATGACCTCTATGACGAGTGGCTCGCCCGCATCACCGAGCTCGTCAGCACCGCTGGGGGCTCCCCTGCGCCCTCCCTCTCGCGGCACCGCGCCCCGCCCTACGCGAGCGACGAAGCTCCGGGGGCGCCTCAGTCGCCTCCCCCTCAAGAAGGCGCCTTGGCCCCAAGGCGCGTGGCCCCTGGGCGGAATCGACTCCGTCCGGCGCCAGCACAGCAAGAGAAGAGCTGCCAAGAGATCCCTCATCCCCAAGAAGCTGCCCGTGTGCTCCCCGCACCGGCCCGGCACGAACGCGCTCCTTCTCGAGCGTGCCAAGACCCCGCGCTGCTCCTAGCGGCAGCGCACAGAGAATTCCAAGATCAAGCTCTCCATCACCAAAGGCCCCCTGCGGCCACTGCAGGCTGCCGTGCCTTCACCGCTGAGCTGTGCAGCGTGGCCTGGTCGGGCAAGTTCAAGCCAGATTTACCCCCGCGCTATGATGGCATGGCAGACCCTGCGGAGTTCCTCCAGCTCTATGAGCTGGGTATTGAAGCAGCCAGCGGGGACGCGAAGGTCATGGAGAACTGGTTCCCCATGGCACTCAAGGACGGTGCCCGCACCTGGCTCCTGAACCTGGCTCCTGAACCTGGCTCCTGGCACGATCTCCTCCTGGGGCGAGATGCGCACCTGAGTCATCGCCAACTTCCAAGGCACCCACGACCGGTCCCCGGCCATAAGCGACTTGCGCCGCATAAAGCAGCAGCCGGGGGAGACCCTGCAAAAGTTCATCCAGCATTTCAACAACGCTCTCCTTAATATCCCCAGGGTGTCTGAGGAGGCCATCATCTCAGCCTTCTCCGACGGCATGCGTGACGTCAAGATGAAGGAGGAGCTTGTGATCCATGAGGACATGTGCACCTCCCTGGAGCTGTTCAACTTGGCGACCAAGTGTGCTAGGACTAAGGAAGGGCGCCTTTCCCTCCTTGAGCTGCCAGCTGCCGATCCAGAAGAGAAGAAGCCCAAGGTCAAGGACATGAAGCGCAAGGGGGCTGCCGTGCTTGCAGCAGAGCCGGACACCAAGCGAGGCAGGGATCAGCCTGAGTCATCCAAGGGTAGCTGGTACTGCGTGTACCATGACCTCCACACCCACAACACCAATGAATGCCAAGAGCTCAGGGCCGTGCGGGACGTGCGTGCTGGCCCACGCCCCGAGCGCAGCGACCGGGGCTATGGCCGAGGAGGAGGAAGAGTATTAGGATGATGGGAAGACTGCGGCCCTCGCCAAGGGTGGCGTGACCGACCTCTCGAGGACCGCTAGTAGGACCAGCCTCGCGAGGAAGGTTGGAGGGATCCGCCTCGCGAGGGAGGTTGGAGGGATCAGCCTGCGAGGATCACCCACAAGGCAACGCAGGCCTCCTTCCTCTACCACCACAGCCGAGGAGGAATGAAGACCATCATCAGGACGAGGGGGCTGGAGGCTTCCAGGAGCCGCGCGCAATCGCTTGCATCTTGGGCGGCGCTCAGGCCCCGACCTCTCAGTGCATCTTCAAGAAGTTTGCTCACGAAGTGAATGCAGTCTTCCCCAAGCTTGAGGCCACACGCCCTCTCAGGTGGTCAGCATGCGCCATCACGTTCAGCTCAGCGGATCAGCTCAAGTGCGCGGCAACAGCCGGAGTCCTACCGATGCTTTGTTCCCCAATCATCAGCAATGTGCAAGTCACCAGGACCCTCATCGATGGCGGAGTAGGGATCAATGTCCTATCCGTCGAGACGTTTAACAATCTCCAAGTGCCATACAATCAACTTCAGCCAACCAAGCCTTTCTCAGGAGCCACTGATGGTTCCACGGTTCCGATAGGGCAGGTCCGCCTTCCTGTTACATTCGGAAAGCGCGACAACTACCGCACCGAGCTCATTGACTTCGACGTCGCGCACATTTGCATGCCGAACAATGCCATCCTCGGGTACCCAGCCCTGGCCAAGTTCATGGCCGTGACTCATCACGGCTACAATGTCCTCAAGATGCCAGGAAGCAGTGAAGTCATCACGGTGCATTGTGAAGAGAGAGACGCTGTGTGTTCTCTGGAACGTGCTTTTCAAGCCGCATCAATTGAAGACCCAGATCACATGAGAGGAAAGCTTCCCGAGGCTGCCCCTAAGAAGAACAAGACATCGCCTGGTCCGAACCCTCGGGAGGCAGGCCCCTCAGGGTTCGCGCCTGTTCAGGGGGCGCCTCCTTCTGTCGCATAGGAAGGCACGCCCGACGCCCTCCTCGAGCAAGGCTTGGGGGCTCTCTCCTGGAGGGCCATCGACTTTGCTAAGATCACGAGGGAGGCGCTCGGGCACCACTTGGAGGCGTGTTTCAAAGCACGTTTCCCTCAGGAATGAGCAAGGCAAGGAGCGCCAAACCCTCAGGAGTTCGTCAGCGAGATCATTCAGGAGCAGTAGGAGTCAAGAGTCATGAGTGGCAGTCGCCGCTTACCCGCCGTAGCTCCCCATCCAGGCTAGGATGGTGGGCTGCGCGTCTGCATCGACATACCAGGACTCAACCGAGCCGCCTCTCAGGAGCGCCTCTGGCCCTCACGCGTGGGACGCTGTGAAGGTCCACCCCACAACTATGTTCAGATGCCTTACGGCCTGCCAAACGCGGCTGCTGTGCATCAGCGCCTCATGAGGAGCATCCTGGAGGCTCAAGTGGCCAGGCATTCCACAGTCCTGGCGGAGATGGAGATGGTCCGCGAGGAGCCGCCAGCGCCTTCGGAGCCTCCCAAGGCTCCTGGGCCTAGGGGCTCATGAAGATCGGCTTTCGCAGCGCACGTCGTCCGCTACTTCAGCATCCCTTCATCTTCAACATCATCAGGTGTCATCCTTCGAGTTTCATTTTCAGCTAGGAGCACCCCCTAGGGCTGCATCATTCCTAGGCCATGTGGGCCCGTCCCTGCGGCATGTATCCCTTTGGTTCATGTTTTTAGCTTACTTTATTGGGGGCGCCCCTCGGGCTGCATCATCCCCAAGTCGCTCGGGTCTGACCCAGTGGTGTT
Organism: Triticum aestivum; assembly: GCF_018294505.1. Classification (NCBI taxonomy): domain Eukaryota; kingdom Viridiplantae; phylum Streptophyta; class Magnoliopsida; order Poales; family Poaceae; genus Triticum; species Triticum aestivum. The sequence goes on along the minus strand of NC_057804.1, from coordinate 235,509,178 downwards.
CGCCTTTTCCTGCTCCTATGTAAATGGATTTGCTCCTTCATGATTAACGTTCTTGACTTAATCGCCCGCTCGATTGACACCAACTGATGGAGCTGCTCCCTAACGGCACAACCCTTGCGCATGGGTCCGTCCCTGCAACGTCGACAAACCTGAATGGCTGAGCTCTGGCAGAGGCAACCCCACAAGGCGTCACCTCACCAAGCCTTCAGTGCCTCGTCACCCTCCCAGAGTAACCAGCGGCTAGCCAGCAATTGTAATGGCAAACTCTCGCTTTTCTTGTGATGAACTCACAGGATCTCTTTAAGGAGCAGCGTCGGGCGAGGCCTTCGCAGCGTCTCCTTCGCTCTCGTCCGCGCGAACCGCTTGCACGTTAAAGGGGGGGGGGTATTACTGGCTCTCCAGCCCTCACCTCCTGGCCTTGTCCACGTCATCGCAACCTGGCATACCAGTGAGGGCTGAGCTCGCTCGAGGGCCGGGACCTGAGGACATAGAGCACGAAGGGGAGCAAAGGCGAGAGGGAAGAGGCACTTGGGGACCTCGCCGGGAAACTCCTCAGCTGCCAATGCGCGGTCCTGGCGCTGCGCCTAGGAGTGGCTTCTGACTCCTGAGATAAGTCATCCTCCGGAAATACTAGATATCGCAGCACCGACCTCGCACCTAATGCAATCCCGTTTTGGCAACGTCGCACTCCTTTCTCACCGAACGATGGCTGCTTGAGCGCTAAAGGGGACCTCCTGAGCATCGCGACTCAGGGGCTCTTACTGGACCCCGGGCCGCTCACCTCCTAGCCTGGACCACGGCATCGTGACCTGGCATACCAGCGACGGCTGAAGCTTGCCTTGGGACCGGGACCTGTCAGCGCAGAGCGTCAAGTCCTCGCGAGGTTTGAAAGGAGGAACTAAGATAAGACGGGACGAGCATCTCACACCGCTTCACGATAAGGATCATATTAACAAATGGAACTACAGGCACCTTACAACCCCCCACGGGGTGTGTTCTTCGATTCCTCACAGGGAACAAAAGGAGGTAATCCTAAAGAGCGCTAGCGACACGCGGGTCGCAAGAGACGCCATCATCAGCAGTGGGCCGTCAGGCACCGGCGCCAACCCCATATAGATCAGTGGCGACGGCGGCCTGACGATCCCGCCCTGCTCCGAGCGCGATGCGAGCTCGGAGGCTCGCAGCTGTCGTCGCTCGTCTCCGGAGTCGCGAAGAACTCGGCGAAGTCGCTGGATCCTCCGACGCCTCCGCTGCCTCAGGAGCTACTGGGAGAGCGATTGGTGAGCCTAGTCCTCGCCACGGCAGGGCCCCGGCCTCCTTTCTTAGGGCAGCACTCCAGCCGGCATCCTTCCGCGTCAAAGACCTTGAAGAACATCAGGGAGGCGCCATTGTACTCGAGGTGGATTATGAGGGCACCACCCGTCCTGCAGACCCGGGCGATCTCGCCCCAGCCACGGGTCATGTAGACCTTGCCCGAAGCGACGACCTCGACCTCCGCTCCGGTCGCAGGGTACTGCAGTCAGCATGCTGGAGCCAAAGCTCGATAGGCCCCCTCGGCGGGATCTCGAAGGCGAAGGAAGGAGGGAGGCGAATCCAAGACCGAGCAGGCATGGCGGCATGAAGCACGAGCTCGCGAGAGGAGCCCTTGGCATGAACCCCAGGAGGAACGACGTGCACCACCGTGATCCGCCGGCAGCGACGACGCCTCTGGCGGTGCCGCTCGGTGCCTGCGCGTTCAGGACCCTCGATCCGGGCATACAAGGGCAATGGGAATCTAGGCGGCGGTCGCTCAAACCATGGCCTCGACACCTCCTGCAAAGCACCCCCTTCTCCGCGACAAGAGACGAGCCGTTTCTTCGGAGGAGCGGGACAGGACCCTCTCAGGGGGCCTTCCCTTTCTCTTCGGCAGAAAACCGACGAATTGGTGCCATTGGCGTAGGGTGGAGCGAGGACAAAGAAGAAGACGGAGAGTAGCAGGAAGAGATGGACTGGGAAGGCCCGCGCAGTTCCGTACATATAGCCGGGGGAGGCCAACCGCTGGCCTCCATGATCACAGGTAATCATGACCCGTTTTGCATGCAGGGACTCGTCAATTCGTGCAGTTGCCGAGGCATCATGGGGAAGCAGAGACGCCCACATCCAATCAACCGCCACGCGGCGCCCAAGGCCGCAGGCTGATGGGGCCCACGGCGCTTCGCACTTGCCCCTTCGCTTCTCTGCTAAGCCAAGTCCAGGCGCGCCTTGGGCCCCGGGGCTACTGTCGGCGTTCTGGGAATGGGGGTACCCAGACTTGCCTGCCTGCGGCCTGCGGCGTGGCTCAGGAAGTGGCCCAGGACGGCCCATTTTCATCAACACATAATCAAGACCCTCGCGAGGGGCCAAGCCTCACGGGGCGGACGACAGGAGGCTTCCTCGGGCACAGCCTCGTCATGCTGGCTCATGAGGAGGCGGAGAGATAAAGGCGAAGTACCTCACGAGGTGCCCATGACGCAAGCCATGACGACCGATGCCAGGCGGGCGCCAGGCGAGCGCCGGCCTATGCAGAGTCCTTGTTCCCTCTTTGGTGCAAAGGGGGCAAGTGCAGGAAGGAGTATCAAGCAAAGGCAACCATTTTGGTGCAACAATACCAAGACCAGCAGGACGGCAGGATGGAGGTCATCGTGGAGCCCAAGCCGGCGTCACCGTCAGGGTCATTGGCAGGCGAGGACCGACTTTAGTCAGGATAAGTGTACTAAATGTTCCCCTTCAAAATGGCCAATTTTTGGCGCCCTTCCCGCTCAATATTTGGGAAGAGGCCCAGGGCCTCCCTCTATAAATAGAGCTAGTCACCGAAGAGAGAAAGAGGAGATTTTGGGTAGACTAGAGAGAGAGAGGCGACTGAACTCACCCAAGCAGTTCATTGCACCAGCCAAGAACAGCCCCTCGCGAGGCTGTTCTTCCTTGTATTATTCATCATTGCCCCCCTGAGGCAATCCACCACGCCATAAACTGGAGTAGGGTATTACACCATAATGGTGGCCTGAACCAGTATAAATCTCGTGTCCCTTGTGTTGTTCTTCATTTAGTTTAGATCCTTGCGAGGCGATCATACGTGGGTAGGCGGGAGGTGTGATCTCCGCATGCAACCCAGAGTTCGAACCTTGAGGGTCTGCCGGAACCCGAAATCCGACAAGAACACAAGCAAATAGGAAGGAAATCGCAAAATCTAGCAAATTCAGAAGCAAATATTACAGACCATAAATTGTTCGCACGATACCCGACACAAATTTAAACGCCTCCACGAGGCATCGTGCATGTTGCAGGAATCAAAGAAGGAAAAGGACACGAGAAGATCAACCCTGGGCCACGCCTTCGCTCGTGGTAGAGTCGCGCTTGGCAGCCCCACCTCCAGGAGCTGCGGGGCCGGCAGCACCTTGCTTGGGCGCGATGTTGAAGGCATGGAACTTCGACAGCAAGGCCTCCACTCAACCCTTGACGGCTTCAGCAGCAGCGGCAGAGCGCTTGGCGTCCACGGGCTCCAGCAGGTCAACGAGGTTGGCATCGGGGTTGTGGAGGTAGACGTGACTGAGGATCCGTGTCAGCGATGCGGGGGAGAGGACGCGAGCCTCGACTTCAGCCATGGGGCCGATGCCGATCACGACCTCCTCAAGCGCCTCGACGAGGAAGGGAACCAGCTTAGCAGGGCCTTCCTTCGCTCCAGCCAGTGGTTTCTCTAGGCCCCCGTCGTAGAGCGTTTTAAGCGCTACGCGGGCCCTCTCCTCGTAAAGCACGAAGGCCGTGCAGTCTTCGGCAAGGATCTTCGCCCCGGCATCCAGCTCGACCCTCCCTACCTTTAGTGCCTGCTCCAGCGTCTTCATCTGGTCGCGGTCGACTGGTAATTTGGCGTCGCGCTCCTTTGTAGCAGCCTCCCGAGCTTTCATCTCCTCCTCCTTCACCTGGCGGTCGCGAATCTCCTTGGCGAGCTCATCACGCAGCCCTTGCAATTCACCCTCCAGCGTCTTGCAATGGCCCTTGGCGATGGAAGCGTCCTTCAGCGCCTCGTCGCAGGCGGCCATGGCCTGGGAGGTGGCTTGGTCCCCCTCCTCAGAAGCCGTCAAGGCCTGCCTCAGCGCCGCTCGGACGAAGGCGTCAGAGCTAGCCCAGCTGGAGATCAACTCTAGGCGCCCGGCCACCAGGCGGGGGTCCACGCTCCGGAGGTCCTCTCGCAGCCGACTCAGTTCATCGGCGGCACGGTCCAAGTCGTCAGAGGAAGCAGAGGAGACGGGGGCCGATGGAGTAGGAGGAGAAGACGGCAGCGTAATCACAACCTGGGAGGCAGGGACCTCCTAAGCCTTGGCGACCTCGGTGACAGCGTCAAGCACGGGCGCCTCCAGAGTCAACGGGGCCACGGGGGCTAACTCCTTGCCGGATCGTTCCTGCTGGCCTCGCGAGGATGATCGGGCGGGGGACGCGACCACGGCTGACGAGCCCGTTTCAGGCGCGGTCGCCGCGCCTCCCTTCAGCCTCTTCGCCGCGGGCAGCAGCCTGCCCAATGGAAGATGTCAGGTCCAGACAGCAAAAGGCAGGAGCAAGGCGGAATTCGAACACTTACTTGTTGACCGCCACGGGATCCCACGGAATCCGTCCAAGCTTGAAGCTCGAAAGCCTCTTGCGGAGCTCAGCCCCGGAAGGCCCAGTCGTAGGAGAAGGCGCGCCGAAGGGCTGGAGCTGACTTCGGCCAATGCAGGGGCCGGGGTAGACCCTTGGGGGATCATCTTGGACCTGTCCTTCCTCGGGATCAGGGGTGCGTCCTCCCCTCCCCGCCTGGCATTGGCCTCGTCGTCGTCAGGCATGGAGCGGAGGGTGCTCGCCCTGCGCTGGGGAGAAGTCTCCCCCGTCCCCTCGAAGGTCGCCTCCGAGTCGCGCTCCTCATCATCGTCGTCATCTCCTTCCTCTTCTCCACTAGATTCACCGGAGGATAGGTTCACCATCGTCATCGCCTGACCCTCGGGATCCTTCGCCGGCACCAAGCCGACCCCGTCGAAGGTGGGCATGACATCCACCACCAGCTCCCAGTCATCGTAGAGGAACAAAGGGACCGGAGCACCCACCGGGCCTGCCACTTCCTCTTCAACCAAGCAGCGCAGAGCCGCGGTCAGGTCCTCGTCGCTTAGGGCGTCCAAGCTCAGGCGGAGGACGACATCCGCATCCGCGAGCCACCACAGCGGGCGCGAGTGCGCCTAAAGAGGGGCCACCCGATGCGATAGAAACTCCCTCAGGAGTGAAGCCCCAGTCAGCTTCACCGCCCTCAGGCTGCCCGCCCTAAGGTCGGCGTTCATCTTTTCCAACACCTGCTTCGCCCGCCGATCATCGAGCTTCGCGCGGGTACATGCCTCAACGGCCTCGGGCCGCTTTGTCGGCAGCTCCAGCAAAGGGTTGTGGCACCCAGCGTTCACCAAAACCCACTTGCTCTGGAAGCCCTCGGCCTCTTCCCGGCCTTCGAGATGGCGTTGGACTTGGAGTACGCGAGGAAACTCGCGCACGCTGAGATATTGCCGCCGGAGACCCGGAGGGAGAAGAAGTTGCGTAGCAAGGCCACGGAGGGCGCCACCCCGACGTGCGCCTCGCAGTAGTAGGCGAAGATCGACAAGAGGAGGATGGAGTTGGGGTGGATGTGCAGAGCATGCAATTGACTCTGGCGAAGGATAGCAAGGAAGAACTCAGAGAAGGGAGGAACCAGACCAGTGATGACGGTGTTGATGAAGAAGGGATAGAAGGTGCTCCCCTTGTCCTCCGGCTGGGTAGAGCCAAGACGGAGCGCAGTCTCCCCAAACTCGTTGATCTGCGACGCTGCCATCCGGCGCGTGAGGGCGAGATTCTTCTCCGTCACATTGGGAGAGACCAGGGCCGACGAGTACTAGGCCGGCACAGCCCTAGCCAAAGTCTTGCGAGGGGCCATAGTTTGCCGGAGGAGAAAGAATGCGGCAAATCTAGAGATTTTGGAGGCAGGTAGGCGGAGAGCAATGAAGGGGATCTGGAGCAAGGAGAACGAGGGTAATGAGGTAAGGCTAACCCAGAGCCAACCTTTTGTCAGTTGAGCAGTTGCCGAGGCACCGTGGGAAAGTGGAGACGCCCACGTCCAATCAACCGCCACGCGGCGCCCAAGGCCGCAGGCTGATGGGCCCCGCGGCTCTCCGCACTTGCCCCTTCGCTTCTCTGCTAAGCCAAGTCCAAGAGCACCTTGGGCCCGGGGGCTACTGTCGGCGTTCTGGGAACGGGGTTCCCCAGACTTGCCTGCCTGCGGCCTGCAGCGTGGCTCAAGTGGTGGCCCAGTGCGGCCCATCTTCATCAACACAAGATTCAAGACCCTCGCGAGGGGCCAAGCCTCGCGGAGCGAACGATGCAAGGCTTCCTCAGGGATGGCCTCGCAAGGCAGGCTCACGAGGAGGCGGAGAGATCAAGGCAGGTACCTCGTGAGGTGCCCGTGACGCAAGCCATGACGATCAAGACCAGGCGGGCGCCAGGCGGGTGCCGGCCTGCATAGTGTCCTTGTTTCCTCTTTGGTGCAAAGGGGGCAAGCACAGACGTGGAGTACCGAGGCATCAGGCAAAGGTTGCCATTTCAGTGGAACGAGACCAAGACCAGCAGAGCGGCAGGATGGAGGTCACCGTGGAGCCCAAGACAGCGTCATCACCAGTGCTTTTGGCAGCCGAAGACCAACTTTAGTCAGGATAACTTGTACTATATGTTCCCCTTCAAAATGGCCGTTGTTGGCGCCCTTCCTGCTCGATATTTGGGAAGAGGCCCAGGGCCTCTATAAATAGAGCTAGCCATCACAGTAGAGAGGCAGCAGATCCAGACTTTGGAAAGCCTAGAGAGAGAGAGAGAGAGAGAGAGAGAGACGGTCACACTCACCCAAGCAGTTCATCGCACCAGCTCAAGAACACTTCTTACGAGGCTGTTCTCCCTTTGTATTGTTCATCATCAGCCCCTGAGGTAATCCACCACACCACACACTGGAGTAGGGTATTACACCACAACGGTGGCCCGAACCAGTATAAATCTCGTGTCCCTTGTGCTGTTCATCGTTTCTAGCCTAGATCTCATGAGGCGATCGAGCGTAGATTGGTAGCGGAGAGATCTTCGTGCGCACCCCAGTGTTTGAACCTTAAGGGTCTGCCGGAACCCAAACATCCGACACTACAGGTCCATAGTAGTAGCTAGATGGTTTCCTCTCTCTCTCTCTCTTGATTATCAATACAATGGTCTCTTGGAGATCCATATGATGTAAGTCCTTTTGCGGTGTGTTTGTTGGGATCCGATGAACTTTGAGTTTATGACAAGATCTATTTTTTTATCCAAGAAAGTTATTTGAGTCTTCTTTGATCTCTTATATGCATGATTGCTTATATCCTCGTATTTCTTCTTCGATATTTTGGTTTTGCTTGGCCAACTTGATCAATTTATCTTGCAATGGGAAGAGGAGCTTTGTAGTGGGTTCGAATTTATGGTGCTTGATCCCAGTGACAGAAGGGGAACCGACACATATGTATCGTTGCTACTAAGCATAGCAAGATGAGATCTTTATCTCCACAATATATGAACGGATCACGTCAACATCATGTCATCGTTCTTATTGCATTACTCCGTTCTATCATGAACTTAATACACTAGATGCATGCTGAATAGCAGTCGATGTCTGGAGTAATAGTAGTAGATGCAGGCAGGAGTCGGTCTACTAATCTTGGACGTGATGCCTATATAATGATCATTGCCTGGATATCGTCATGATTATTTGAAGTTCTATCAATTGCCCAAAAGTAATTGTTTTCCCAACGTTTGCTATTTTTCTCGAGAGAAGCCACTAGTGAAACCTACGACCCCCGGGTCTCTTTTCATCATATTTGCCTTTGCGATCTATTTTCTCTTCCATTTATTTTCAGATCTGTTAAACCAAAGGTACAAAAATACCTTGCGGCAATTTATTTGTTCCAAGATCTATTTATCCTATCTACCACTTTTACCTCATGTTATTTGCCTATCTTGAGATGCCGTACCCGAAAGAGATTGACAACCCCATTAACACGAGGAACCCTAGATGCCCGATCTTTCATGATTGGAGTGGATCCCTACGAGGAACACGAAGAACACGAGGAAGAATGGAGAGAAATCAGAAGGGGAAAGACTCAAGAACAAGTCCAATCACACATCCACTAGACAATCAAACACACAAGATCCACAAAGGTACATGAACAACAAAGGGAAAGATACAAGGTAAGGTTCATCTCCAAGAGGAGGTCTTGATGGTATCCTAGACGGATCTTCTCACATGGAGGTCTTGAACTCCATGGGAGTGGTAGTCTCTCTCTCTCTCTCAAGAGTAGAGGTAGGAGCAAAGCTCACCTAAGAATGAGCTATCCTATTTGCTAACCCTAGAAAGGAGGTGGAGGTGGTATATTTATAGTCTAAGCCACGAAGGGGTAAGTGGGAGAGGGATACAAGGCCAAAGGCCCAGGGCTGCGCAGGCAGGGCGGTAGTACTGGACCCTCGGGCGGTAGTACCGCTTACGAAGATGAGCGGTAGTACCACTTGGTGGGGGCGGTAGTACCAGACTTGGAGCTCTGGTGCGGATTCCTGGAGGTGCTTGGCGGTTGTACCGGTGTTAGGACCGGTAGAACCGGTCTAGTTGCAGTTGACGGAAGAACCGGGGCTGTAATGGTCTTGTGTCACCTGATTACAGAAGGTTGACCGATAGTTGGGCGGTTGTTGGGCGGTAGTACCGCTTGGTGTGGGTGGTAGTACCGCCTGCTCTGGACTGGGCATATCCTTCTTCTTCCGTCTTTGCTTCCACGCTTCCCTCATGGATGGTGTAGGCGTTCCTTGGTGCTTGCACTCCTCCTTCTTGTCCATGAAGGTCCGGCAATACCTATGCATGCACACGAGTGGAGTGTCAAGTAGTATACCATCCTCGAAGGGGTCAAGTGAACACGTGTAAAGGAGAAGATTCACCTTTATGTATGAGAAGTATTGGTCGCACGTGTCACTTGCCAACTGAACTCTTGACATGGTGATGTCTGTAGGATGCTCCGCATCATCCCCTCCCACTTGGGAAAGAGCCGACCTCAGATCGAAAACCAAATCACTATGGGAAAGAGATGGCTTCGCCGTGAAGAAGTGGATGCTCACCAAGTACTCGTCATCTTCAAGCTCGCAATGGGCACTCTCCAATGTCGCACCGTCTTGGGACTCCTTCAAAATGAGCAAGTACAACAAACACTTGGAAACAAATGTGGTTAGCGGTAGTGCAAAACCAAGCATTCAAGTGTTGATTCACCAAACAAGTGTCGTCATCAAGCATAGAATATGGTGTGACATGGGATTGTGGCATGGCATAGAAGCACATAATGTGAGGAAAATGAAGGTCATCATGGAAACAAGCATGTGAGGTAGTGATGCAAATATGTGTGACAATAGAATAAGCATCTACCTCATGTTCATGGCAAGCATTCACAAGCTACTCAATGAAAGGTCTATGGTAGGCGTAAGAATCATTCAACACCAAAGAAGATGAGATGTCTAAACACATGGGTCAAGTGTAAGACAATCCAAGCATAACGTCCATAGGGTGTAGTGAATATGGTGTGGCACTCGACACAATAGAAAGAGCAATTTTTCATCATGTGTGAGGCAATCAAGTCAAGCATGTGACAAGCAATGGGACATGGCATATGTGAAGCAATGATATTGGTGGAACCAACCATATGGTAGTAGCAAGTAGTCCAAGAATTGGATGCAACACACAAGGTGTATATGTCATGAAGCATGGAAATGTGGCAATCATGGGTGAAAGCAATATCTCGAACATGCGTGCAAATGGTGCAAGCAACACATGAAGTATGATCCACAATATCCAAGCTCAAGAAGGATGTCACCTTGAAAGCTTGCCCTTGTGCATTCTTCACAATGCCGAAGTGGTAGGAAATGTGGTGTAGAAGCGAGTCATGGTAGAATGTATGAGGCTTGCTCTCTAGAGCTCGAATGGTCAACTCACGTGAAGTGGAAGTCGACACGAAATCCAAGTATCCTACACATGCACACAACAAAACAAAGTACGTATGCGCATGGTAGATAAACATATCATCCATCATGATGGTTCTCTTCTCTTGCACATAGCCGTTAGAAGCACAAATGCATGAATAATATGATGCAACAATCTTTATGTTCATGGCACGATGTATATGGTGCAAAGAAGGAGGACAAGCATGCTTCACAAAAAATATGTCAAAATCTCCAATCATATGTGAGAATGCTATGGGGGCAATCTCATTAGCAAGGCTAAATGCATGGTTGCACTCAATACATGGCAAATCATCTAGCATGAGAGATGCAACACATGTAGGTATATGACAAGAAGCAATATGAATCATGTGCAAATCATGGTAATGGTTGTCATCAACCGCATTAAATGAGCAAGTATGAATCATGGGTGATGCAACATGAGCAAGCATAGAGATCAAGTCGTGCAAACTAGTGGAGCGAAGATGCAACACACTAGAGTAACTCATGGCAATCATGTCATGTGAACTAATACTAGGCATAGACAATGCCCATGACATATCGCAAGCACGAACACATAGCAAGATCATAGTATAATCATAGGCATGGGGCACAAAGCAAACATTGCAATTACAAGTGATATCTCCACCAAGCTTGCAAATACACATACAAGTACTAGAGTCAATCAACATGTGTAATGCAAAGCATGGGTCACAAATGAATGGCAAAGGCATAGTAATGAGCATATCAAGCAAAGTGAACATGGCAAGATGCGCATATAATATGTAATGGACAACAACCCATAGCCAAGTGAGGGCCATGTAGAATGAATGTGCGATGTCTTTGCACGAAGAGAATGGTGGAAAAGACAATCTGGCCCAGTTCTTTTGGCCGATTCTCCCAGAATCTTGAGAATCAACTCTCCACCCAGCTTCTCCGAGAATTTTGAACCCATATATTTTTTACAATCCTATCTAGTTACGATATAAACAACTAGGATTGTAAAAGAAATACGGGTACAAGATTCTGGGAGAAGATGGGTGAAGGGTTGATTCTCAAGATTCTGGGAGAATCGGCCAAAAGAACTGGGCCATGGGATCCCAAATCATCGTTGCTCTCTAGAGCTCTTTTTGTCAACTCATGGATTGTGAGGTTGACAAGTATTCATGGGTACCTACACAAAAGAGACACAAACCAAAGAAATTGTGTGCGTGGGAAATGTACACATCATCCATCATGATGTGTATGTGCACATGTGAGTTAGCACAAGATAAGCATCGCTCAAAGAAATTTGATGCATGGTATAAGAACATGTCATCCATCATGAAAGAATAGTTATTATGTATGACAGGATGGGGACACAAATCGAGCACAAATATATGGCACATAAATATCATGTTCATGCATGGGGAGCATACTGTGCACACAATTATTGGGATCATGCAAAGGATGGGATGGATTAAAATCTCCTAACATGTATGAGGAAACTATGGGGGTCTCCTCATGAACAACATTGGAAACATCATCTGGAGAAAATGAACAACATCCAAAACAATGCATATCTGATGCTAGGTGGGCATGGCATGGCATATGAGATAATGATGCAAAGGGAGCATATCAATTTCATCACAAGAAAAACAAATGCCAATAACCATGGGCGTGTCATCTATGCCATATGTGGAAATTGGGTTTATTTTAATGGCATATGCATAATCACTATGAAGAGATTGCAAATAAGACACATGTTTGATCTCATCCACATCATATGACAAGTCAAGCGAATTATCACAGGAAATCCTATGTAACATGGCATCACAACTAATAGACTCCACATGAGAATCATCATACTCATCATAAATGGGCAAGAAATCATCACATGAGGAAGTCGCACTAGCATGAATCATGGAAATAGGTGGATCAACATCATGCAAGCAAGCAACGTCAAGAATGTTCACCAGTGGGACTATAGCATCACCGTCACCTTTGTTACCTTTGTCATTCCACTCATGTGGTTTAGGTGAGGTGGGAAAGACCAAATGGTGGTCATCTTCATCTTGATGGAACCATGTGGGGGGGGGGGTGCATCATATTCCACCATGGCCATCGTCTTGTCCAAAGGGAGGACGAAGTGATCGAGGATCGGCGCGTCATCATAAATGGGACCTAGCACCAAATGAGAAGACACAATAGCGGTAGAGGTCAAGTCATTAGTGGTGAAAGTGGCCTCACAAGACCTATCAACTATCACACACTCTCTATGTGGTGGTTCACTCACTCCCTCAAAGTAGGTGCACTCAATCTCACTTATGGTGGAGTCACTCATCTCACTCAAGTGGTGGGGGTTGTGGCTCTCCTCACATGGAAAGTGGACCAACTCATCATATACGGGGCTAGTGGTGAATTCACTCTCACTCTCAATATGGTGATAAAAGTCACTCAAGTCATCATACATCGCCGTGGTCGAAGGGAAAATCCCATGCTCAACCATCGCGTTGCCGTCACCGTGGATGAAGTCCATAGATGGCACATCATCACTCTCCTCCATGACCGAAGGGAAAATCCCTTGCTCTATCATCTCATCATCGTCGCCGTGGATGAAGGCCGAAGATGGCACATCATCACTCTCGTCTCCTAAGATGGAAGCATCATCCTTGCTCGCCACCTTGTGCATGCCTCCAAAGTTTGATCCTTGATGGTCTGCATAGTCGTACTCGTCACCGCACCATCTTGAAAAAGAGTCGAGGTAGACTCGGCATCATCAATGCCACAAAGAGGGATGGCAGTGAAGTCGAACTTGGGAGCATCGTCTTGGAGCCCGTTGGGCTTGGACATCTTGGTGGTACTATCCTCATGCTCGTTGTTGTAGAGCTTGGTCGCCGCGAAGTGTGCTTGGGGTGGAGAAGCCTTGGCCTTAATGAGTTCTTGTTCTGTCTTGAGAGCACCAATGTAGTTGTCGTCAAGGTACTTGTAGTTCTCAAGGAAGATAGTCTTGGAGATGTCATTGTTCAATCCCATCATTAAGTGGAACTTCATCTAAATGGGGTCGTCCATGCCGGCTCGTCGCAAGGCAATCATCATCTCCTTGAAGTACTTGTCGATGGACTTGGATCCTTGGATGGTGTTCTCCGATTGGCGTCGAATTTGTTCCATGTAGGTTGGAGGCACGAACTCTTGTTGCAAAGCTCACCTCGTCTTGGGCCAACTCATGTCGTAGCTCTCTGAAGGTGTGTGAAGCCACCATGTCAAGGCGTAGTCGTGGAAGTTTCTTGTGGCGCACTTCACTTGATCTTCGGAAGGGACTTCATGTAGCTTGAGGTAGTCGTCCATCAAGCGCTCCCACTCGAGATACTCCTCAGGTTCTTGAGTCCCATAGAAAGGAATCTTGTGGTCGGTGTCGAGGTCTTAGTAGCTCGTGGAAGTTGCGGACTTGAGCTTGGGGAGCTTCTCTTGAGCGTAGTATTGGTGTGCTTGTTGGCGAAGATGTCGTATGTCCGTAGGCGAAGATGCCTTGAAGTTGCTTGGCGATGATGCCAAGGGATATTGTGAAGTCATTGAGCAGTTGTTGGTGTTGAGATCTTGACCTTCATGTTCTTGTTGGTGATTATGTCAATGTCGATGTGATCTTGTCAGATATGGTAGCTCAGAAGCATGTGCTCTTGAGCATCTTCTTGAAGATGAGGAAGATCACTTATAGGACTTGATGAGGTCTTTGATCTCGTCCATTCGATCATCCATCTTGGAATTGAAGTTGTTATTCGTGGCTTCGAACTTGTCGTTGTTGGTGTAGACCGAAGGTGAAAGGCCTGGCCTATCCATCACAAGACTCGAGCAAAGGTGAGTAGGAAATGAGATAAACAATACCAAGTTACCTTTTCCCAAAGTTGAGGATGTATCCCGTTTCACTCAATGTGAAATGAAAGAATAGTGGAATTGGTACCGGACTTGTGCACTCACACCTATCAAGTAAAGCTTATGGAGTAGCTTGGTGAGGATAGTGGCACAAAAATTTGATGCAAGATGTTAGCAAGAGTCAATAATGTTGAAAGAGATTCACAAATCCGCAAGCGAAACAAGTAGACCAATAGCAAAGAATGGCACACAGAAACACACACACGGATAGATAAATGGGGTCGTGCAACGAAGGAAATGAGCACAAAATGTGGAATCCATGGAAGATGCTCGTGTTGCACAACTCAAGAGAGATGCTAGCACGATTGCTCAATAGGAGGATATGACACAACCTATAAGATGCAATAATGGATAAACTTTCTATCCCAAGTATGCTATGTATGTATGGTTCCTGGTGTTTCTCTCAAGATGATCCAAGATGATCGAATATAACAATCTTATGTGCAATGTGGTATGATGCTATGGCACTTGCTTACAAGCTCTTTGCTCTCATTCTTTTGCTTAAAAGCTTTTTTTTGTATGGCCACTATGAGAAATGCACAAACCAAGATAGCAATTGTATATATGCGAGAACAAACTTGTGGCGGAAGACATGATATGATGATAGCAAGATGATATCCATATGGTATGGTATGTATGGAATTGAAGGGCGAATCGATGATCACTAATGTGCACAAGTAACGTTGCCGACAATACTCAAATGGCTAGTCTCGATAGGCAAGTGACACAAAATGGCCTAGGGTTTATCAATTGCAATTGCATGGGGAATATACAATGGTGTTGTCGAGGTTACCGTTCGTGTCGATGGTGAGAGGTGGTGTTGTCGAAGTCGACCCGTTCCTAATTAGCCAAAACACCTTAGGAAACGGAAAAAATCACAACTCAAAATCTAAAGGACAAATGTCAAATGGTGATAGCGGAAAAGCGGTGGAGGTTTGCACTCGGAAATGCGGAAGTGGAGTGATGGCCTATACACATGTCGGTGTTGAAGTTGTCGTCCCTAAGTAGACAAAACACCTTAGGGGAGACAAGCCACAACTCAAACAAGCTCAAACAAAAATTGGGTTAAGTTGGGGTGGCGAAAGTGTATGATGGGCATGGTTATGCGGAAATGGTGATGGTTGAAGAAGAATCAATCGTCCTTAAGTAGTCGAAACACCTTAGGAGACTTAAATCGCTACTCAAACAACCACTAATGCTATGGGGAACAGAATGGGTTAGGTTGTGGAAGGCTATGGTGGTTATGCGAATGATATGGTGGAGGGCCTAGGCAAACTTGCCAATTTTTGGAAAATTTGATGGAGTCAAATTATGTTGAAACCTATCTCGATGGATGGGGGATGTCAATAGCTTCTCAACGAGCTAAAGAACGCGAAAATCGGACTCCGGATGTGAAAGTTATGGTCAAAACGGTGAAACTCGGAAGGCTGAATCGGGGTGGGGCGGTAGAACCGCTTGTGGAGCTCAGCGGTAGTACCGCTTGGAAAGGCGGTAGTACCGCTTGGAAAGGCGGTAGTACAGCTCGTGTCGGGAAAACTCACAGATCGGGATCGGGGTGAATTGGAGGCGGAAATGGATGATTTCTGGGGCAAAACTAGATGGATTTCCTGGATGGAAAGAGGTGAAACTTGGGGAGATGCTAGATCCACTCAAAACCAAGCAAATCCACGGATTAAAATCAACAAAACATCATCAAAGCAACAAATCACAAAAAAAATTGTGGCTATTTTTGGTGGAGATTTTCGGAATTGGGGAAGAACACAACAAAATTAGGCTAGAAAAGGGGGGGGGGTAGGGGCTCCAAATTCGTGATCAAGGTGGCTTTGATACCAAGATGACGTAGGGTTGAACCCTAGATGCCCGATCTTTCACGATTGGAGCGGATCCCTATGAGGAACACGAAGAACACGGGGAAGAACAGTGAGAAATCACGAGGGGAAACACTCAAGAACAAGTTCAATCACACATCCACTAGACAATCAAACACACAAGATCCACAAGGTACATGAACAACAAAGGGAAGGATACAAGGTAAGGGTCATCTCCAAGAGGAGGTCTTGATGGTATCCTAGACGGCTATTCTCACATGGAGGTCTTGATCTCCATGGGAGTGGTAGTCTCTCTCTCTCTCTCTCTCTCTCTCAAGAGTAGAGGTAGGAGCAAAGCTCACCTAAGAATGAGCTATCATATTTGCTAACCCTAGAAAGGAGGTGGAGGTGGTCTATTTATAGTCTAAGCCACGAAGGGGTAAGTGAGAGAGGGATACAAGGCCAAAGGCCCACGGTTGCGAACAGGCAGGGCGGTAGTACCGGACCCTCAGGCGGTAGTACCGCTTACGAAGCTAAACGGTAGTATCGCTTGTTGGGGCGGTAGTACCGGACTTGGAGCTCCGGTGCGGATTCCTGGAGGTGCTTGGCGGTTGTACCGGTGTTAGGACTGGTAGTACCGGTCTAGTCACAGCTGACGGAAGAACCGGGGCTGAACCGGTCTTGTGCTGCCTGATTACAGAAGGTTGACCAGTAGTTGGGCGGTTGATGGGCGGTAGTACCACTTGGGTGGTCCTTGCGGTAGAACCGCTTGGTGTGGGCGGTAGTACCGCCTGCTCTGGACTAGGCAGATCCTTCTTCTTCCGTCTTTGCTTCCACGCTTCCCCCGTGGATGGTGTAGGCGTTCCTTGGCTCTTGCACTCCTCGTTCTCGTCCGTGAAGCTCCGGCAATACCTATGCATGCACACGAGTGGAGTGTCAAGTAGTATGCCATCCTCGAAGGGGTCAAGTGAACACATGTAAAGGAGAAGATTCACCTTTATGTATGAGAAGTAGAGGTCGCACGTGTCACTTGCCAAACGAACTCTTGACATGGTGATGTCCGTAGGATGCTCTGCATCAGGTTGCGAGTATTTCATATTTGTGTGCAGGTGCTATTTATGTGGTGTGTGGAGATTCTCCTACTAGTTCGATAACCTTGGTCTCATCACTGAGGGAAATACCTACCGTCTCTATACTGCGTCAACCCTTCCTCTTTGGGGAAATACCTACGTAGTTCTATCAGACATCACTTGCTCCCACCAAATGAGGAAATAGTCTTGGGAATCTAGAGATGCCATGGCAATTTCCTTCTCTTCTTCATAGTTGTTTAAGCAAAATATCGTGTCGACTTGCAATGCCCATGAAAGGTAGTCTTCGGGATCATTGCTTCCGGAGAACTTACGCATGGTGAACTTGCGCTTGCCGTAGCGTTGCTCTTCAATGCATGCGGGGCGATTGTGAAGTCGCTCTTGTCAT
Organism: Triticum aestivum; assembly: GCF_018294505.1. Classification (NCBI taxonomy): domain Eukaryota; kingdom Viridiplantae; phylum Streptophyta; class Magnoliopsida; order Poales; family Poaceae; genus Triticum; species Triticum aestivum. The sequence continues at coordinate 235,491,950 of NC_057804.1, read as the reverse complement.
GGTTGAGGGTCTTGAATCACTTGCTCCATGTGCTCCAGTTGATTAGCTTGAGGTTGATGTCGAGGAATTCTTGCACAATTTCTCATTTCTTGGCGCTCCTCAAGGCATGCGGCTTCTTATTGTTACTCTCGGCGGATGGCCTCTTCTTGTAGACGTACTTGGCGGTTGTGCTCATTGACGACTTGTGTTGATTCACGTAGATCACGTTGGGCTTCAAGGGCTTGTTCCTAACGGCGTTGTTTCTCTTGTCAAAGGGCTTCACCATCTTGATGTTCTTGTTAATCTTGGCGTATTGGAGATTGCTCTTGGACCGTAGGATCATTAGCTTGGCGACATAGTTGGTCACGTTCTCGAAGACGGTCTTGTAAACCATTGCCATGAAATGCGTTTTGTGGATCATGATGATCTTAATGGCCAAGGTGATGATGCGAACGCGCTCGGTTTAGACTTGCATTCGAGGAAGAATCCATAGAGTGTCGACTTGAGTGGCGTCGTCTTGATGATGACGATGTCGTAGAAGAACGGTTAACCAACAAGGCATGATTGTCCTCCATCCTTGCATCGGTCTTCGCCTTTTGAGTAGGCAACCTTTTGTCGATCTCTTCCATTTGTGTGTAAAGCCTATGCTCAAGGTAGTCTCTTGTACGTAACTCATATTTTGGAAAGTTGATGGTGAGTAGGTCGATGTGATCATTCAACGCTTCATTCTCTTGATGCAAAGCTCGTTGCGCGTCAAACAAGTGGTTCTTGGCGATGTAGTTTTCTGGGTCCTCTTCGTGCTCTATGAAGAGTGGATTCAATGAAGTACTTGGCCTATCCATCATCTCAAGCAAAATGTGAGTGGAAAAAAGGAAGGAACTAGACCAAATGTACCTTACCTGATGTTGAAGATGGATCAATGATCACTCAAAATGTAGCAAGGAAATGACACAATTGGTACCGGATCTTGTCAATTCTCACACCTACGCAAGTAAGGTTTTTGGAGTAGCTTGGTGAGGATGGCGGCACAAAATCTTATGTGATTGTTAGCAAGATTCAAATAATGTTGCAAAAGATTCAAAAATATGCATGTGCAATAAGTAGACCAATAGCGATATGTGGCACACGGAAATGCCTGTACAGATACATAAATGGGGTCGTACAACCAAGGGATGAGATCAAAATGTGGAATCCACGAAAAATGCTCTTGTTGCACAACACTAGAGAGACGCTAGCACGATTGCTCCATAGGCGGATACGGTACTTGTGCACGACCTACAAAGCAAAAATGCAACGACTTCTATCCCAAGTATGATGTATATGTCTGATGTTTCGGTGATATGATCCAAGATGATCGACTATAACAATTTTAATTGCAATGTAGTATGATGCTATGGTTCTTGCTTACAAGCTCTTTGCTTATCTTTCTTTAGCTTAAAAGCTTTTTGGCTGTTTCTCTTGTGATCTCTGTCTTTGGCCACTTTTGCAAAATGCTCGAATCAAGATAGCAATTGTGTATATGGAGGATCAAAGTATTGCACTAGTGATGATAGGATCATATCGAGATGAGGTATGTATGCAATGGTGAAAGGATCGAGAAGAGGTGTCTAGAGGGGGGGGGTGATTTGACACTTCACAAAAGGTGACCGTTTTTAAGTTCTTCAAGTTGAGGTGGAGTTTTAGCACAATTTTAAGCATACAAAATACATTTCAAGAAAGCATGGCAAGAGTATATGAGCAGTGGAAAGTAAAGCATGCAAGTTGCAAGAAAGTAAAGGGATGGGATTGTAGTGTGCAAACGCATATGGAGACACGGAGATTTTTCGCGTTGTTTCGATAGGTGGTGCTATCGTACATCCATGTTGATGGAGACTTCAACCCACGAAGGGTAATGGTTGCACGAGTCCACGAAGGTCTCCACCCACGAAGGGTCCACGAAGAAGAAACCTTGTCTATCCCACCATGGCCATCGCCCACAAAGGACTTGCCTCACTTTGGTTGATCTTCATGAAGTAGGCGATATCCTTGCCCTTACAAACTCCTTTGTTCAACTCCACAATCTTGACGGAGGCTCCCAAGTGACACCTAACCAATCTAGGAGACACCACTCTCCAAAAGGTAATAGATGGTGTGTTGATGATGAACTCATTGCTCTTGTCTTCAAATGATTGTCTCCCCAACACTCAACTCTCTCTCACAGATTTGGCTATGGTGGAAAGATGATTTGAGTGGAATGCAACTTGGGGAAGGCTAGAGATCAAGATTCTTGTGGTTTGATTGGAATGTCTTGGTCTCAACAAATGAGTAGGTGGTTCTCTCTCAGAAAATAAGTTGTGGAAGTGTAGGCACGTTCTGATGGATCTCTCTCAAATGGAGAAGGGGGTGGAGGGGTATATATAGCCTCCACACAAAATCTAGCCGTCAATACCGCAGATAAATATGGCACTAGTCACCAGGCAAAGAGCTACCCGAAGCGCAAGCTGTTGCCCGAATTTGACGAGGAGGCCTTAGAACCCCCGCAGTCAAAAAAGAAAGAGGCCGCCTTGCCGGATAGACGAACAGATGACAGGCTAAGAGCAGCAAGGGGCACCGCACACAAGCCGGCACACGATCAGCATAAAGATCCTCGGAAAAAGGATGACCCGGTCAGGTCTATCTATGGGCCAAAAAAGAAGACTCCAGGAAGCAACACAACCCGCCGAGCGTTTGAAGACAACGGCACACCCAAATACAGGGGCGCCGCACACCCACTATGTTTCACCAACGAGGTACTGGATCATGAATTTCTAGCGGGATTCAAACCCGTAAACATAGAGGCATATGACGGAACAACAGACCCCGGAGTCTGGATTGAGGATTATATCCTACACATACATATGGCCAGAGGAAACGATCTCCATGACATAAAATACCTACCCCTCAAGCTCAAAGGGCCAGCTCGGCATTGGCTCAAAAGCCTCCAAGAAAATACCATTGGAAGTTGGGAAGAGCTCGAGGATGCGTTTCGAGCAAATTTTCAGGGGACTTATGTCCGCCCTCCGGATGCAGACGATTTAAATCACATAACTCAACAGCCCGGAGAGTCAGCACGCAAATTCTGGAACAGGTTCCTCACCAAAAAAGAACCAAATAGTCGACTGTCCGGACGCCGAAGCCTTAGCAGCCTTTAAGCACAACGTCCGAGATGAATGGCTCGCCAGACACCTCGGCCAGGAAAAACCAAGAACAATGGCCGCACTAACAAGCCTCATGACCCGCTTTTGCGCGGGGGAAGATAGCTGGCTGGCTAGATGTAGCACCAGCGACCCGAGTACATCCGAAGTAAGGGATGGAAATGGGAAATCATGACGCAGAAAAGATCAGCGCCAGAATAAGGAAAATGGCCCAAATAGCACGGCGGTCAACGCCGGATTCAAAAGCTCTCGGCCAAATAATAAAACACTGCCCCTCAAGGACAACAGCGACGAGCTATCCAACCTAAACAAAATTCTGGGTAGGCTATCTCAAATACATAGTACCTCCGGGAAGCCTGCAAACCATACCCACAGAGATTGTGGGGTCTTCAAGCAGTCCGGCCGACTTAATGCCGAACGCAAGCGGCTCGACACACCAAGCGAAGACGACGACGAACCCCACAAGCAGCACGTCAGAAAACAGAAGACTTTCCCACTAGAAGTCAAAACAGTGAACTCACTTCATGTGATAACATGAAAACACAGTGCGGCACCTGCCATACCAGGACACCGTCCGCAGAATGGGGATAGACCCTAAAAAAATTCGCCGTAGCAGCACTTCCTTTAAAGGAGTGACACCAGGCCTTTAAGCCAATTGTACAGGCTCTGTACCACTAGAGGTTGTGTTCGGTTCATCCGACAACCTCTGTCGCGAAAAGCTCACTCTCCATATCACCCCATTTAACAGTGGCCCTCAAGCACTACTGGGACGCGAAGCTTTCGCCCGCTTTAACGCAATACCACATTACGCGTCTCTTACGCTTAAAATGCCCGGTCCACGCGGCATAATCTCATTAAAGAGTAACTCTGAGTGTTCCTCGACCATGGAGAACATGAGGCTGCCTTGACAGCCACACATCCGACCTTGCAGGTCCAAGCCCCTAGAAAAAAGGTCATTCAGACCTCGGACACGGTTAGGCGAGTCCGGCGTAAATAAACAAGGGGCTTCCCAGCAGCATACCCCTTTACAAGGGGCCGCGCGTATAAACGATGAGAGCCAACAAAGCTCAACTTTATTCATCTTCCAAATTATACTTTATTTTAAATACATCTTTTGCACGATATTTCTTCCAAACTAAGTCCTTCTCTTTTACAAATGAAGCACGTGCTACACCTGTCCAGGATACATCACAACAGAGACACAGGCGCAGACGTGCAGCAGGGACCCGTTGCAAGGATTCTTTTTAGATTAAGTCCCTGTGCAAACCTTTCTTACTGTCTCTTGTTGATACACATCCCCCGGGTTCCTACCATAACCGAGGAGGATTCTGGTGTTTTGGCATCGGCCGCGTCAGAAGTTCCCGCCTGTACCTGGACACTAGGGGCTTAGGGCATTGTTCTGCCCGGTTTCATAAAGTCCGAACACCTCAGGGAGTGTTCGGCGTCTCGAGTTAGGCCTTATATGCATCAGCTCCGAATCATGTCTTTGGTCAAATGTTGGGTTTGCCCGGCTCCTGTGTTTTGCTGCCTTACGTTCCGCACCATCGACTAAAGCGGCACCAGGAGAACTACTGCGATTGTGCCCCGGTTCGGCCGGGCGAGCACCTCAGTAGAGAAAGCCGAAAACTGACTGTCATGATATAGCGAGAGACTGTTCAACCACTCGATCGACCACTGGATTGTTTAGAATTCCTCCGCTTTGACGAAGGACCGCTTCCCGGTCAGGCACATACGCGCCCCGAGTTCGGAGAAGCGCTGTGCCTCTAGGGGCTATATAGTAGCCCCACCATCGAGCTCCTATGGCTAAGTGAAAGTGATAAAGCATTATAGTCCGGTTGCCTAGTTTGCTATGCTATCACCTCCTTCAAAGGACCAAGATGTTGGATTAAGTGTGAAAAAACGCCTTTTTTTGCAAACACCCCCGCACCATGTGCGTCGGGGATGAAGCCAAAGACTGCCATCTTTTAGGTTATTCATACATATACGGCCGCACAGGAGATAGTTCAATACTTGAACGCACAAGTATAAAAAGCCATTGCATTATAAACATGATCCCAGAAATCATACATGTCATTTAAACATAACATCTTTCGAGCACTGCGACTCTATTAAATGAGCGCCCTGCAGGACTTCCTCAAAATAGTGCTCGGTGGGTAATCGGCTTTTGTCCGAACCCCAGGATGCAACAGCGGCGGCATCCATCTCTGCCCAATATGTCTTCACACGGGCGAGCGCCATCCGTGCACCTTCTATGCACGCCGACCGCTTCATCGCCTTGATATGCGGCACCACCCCAAGGAATTGCTGCAACAAGCCAAAATAACTCTCAGGCTTTGTCCTTTCCGGCCACAGATGAGCAACCACATCCGTCATGGCAAGTCTGGACAATCTATTCAGCTCAGCCCACTCAGCCAGCCGATCAGTCAACGGAAATGGACGCTCCGGACTATGGAATCGAGAGCAGAAAAGCTCTTCCATTTGGTGATCCTTCTGGCTTCGAAAGTGCATGACTGCGTCCGCCGCACTTGCCGCCAAATCCAGATAAGGATCCTCCGCACCACACAATTGGCCCAACTGAGCATACTTCGGATCCATGAACTTCCTACGCAGGAGAAAGGGCTTTCCAGCCGCATTGTCTCCGGCTTGACGCAGTTCCTCCTTCATAGCCCGCATCGCACTCTGGGCATCCTTGACTTCGAGGGCGACCTTCTTCAGGCCCTCTTGCTCCACTCTGTGTTCTCCTTCAAGAACTTCACAGCGGTCGGTAGCATCTTTTAATTTCAAGGCCATTCCGGCCATCTCTTCCCTGCTTCGACAGTGAGCAGCCTTTTCGGCTTTTAGCTCGTCCGCTGCCTTCGAGGCAGCCGCATCACTTTTCCTAGCTTGCTCCTTGGCTCAAGCAAGCTCTGCTCGAAGGTCTTCCACAGCAGCGGCACCATCTGCATCAAGCATACAAATTGTAAGGAACGGGCATCAGCTCCCTTACTAGGCAACCGCGGAGCAACCACCTACCTTGTGACTCGTTAAGTCGTTTATTGACCAGCGCGATGTCCGCATCCGCAACATCGAGTTGCCTCTTCAGTTCGGCAACTCCATCAGTCCGGCTGGTCACGGAACGTTCCGCCACCTGCATAGGAAAGGCGACATTCTATAACTAAGATTATGATCCTTGGCACACTATCGCTTTCGACGGCATACCAAGTCTCAGGGGCTACTATCTATACAGGGCGCGCTCCATGCGCAAAACTGTCAAAAGGTATGTCATTTTTTGCGTACCTCAAACCCCGTCAGCAAGCTTCCGACGGCCTCATAAAACCCGCTCTCGGCGGATGAGATCCGCTCAATCACCATACTCATTAATGTGCGGTGATCTTCTGAGATAGATGCCCTCTTGAGCAAATCCTGCAGCTCCACCGGCCGTACTCCAATGGGTGCCGAACTCTCCAGCCCCGCCGGAATCGGGGAGACCCTCCGTGACGACACCTCAGGGTCGTCCGCCCCGCCTGACGGGGCAGCATATGGAGGCGTTTCGCTCTCCATCATCTCCGGACGAAGGTCCCCCGAAGATGAGCTCTGCTGATATGGGCTGAGATCCGAACTACAAGGTGAAAACTTCGGTTACCCTTAGAAATAAAGGAGGGGTGTCCCCTATTACAAAATCCCCCTTTTTTACTTACGTCTCGCTGGAGGGCTGATTCCTCTGAGGAGATAGTACGGCCGAGGCTCTTCCCGGCACAGGACCTTCCGGTGCAGATTTCTTTCCCCGCTTTCAGGCCTTAGCCTCCGGGTCTTCGGAAGCGGTCCTCTTCTCCCCCTGGAAGGAGGGACTCTCGATTCCCCCCTTACTGAAATCCTCCTTGGCAGAGGTGGTAGTTTCCCTGTACCCCCCTTCGCCCTCCTCCGAAGGTCCAACCTCCAGCATTTTGATTAACACGGGATCCGGCGTGGTCTCAGGGAGGGGGCCGGACACCGTATCATTTTTGCTTGTGCTATCCACTCCTGTCCAAGGGATAGCTAGTTAAAAGGCAAACCCATGATAAATAAATGGACGATGTGTCCGGACAAGGGGCTACTTACTTGAGTATCCGGGCGATTGCAGCTTAGGCCAGCGTCCTTGGTCAAATCCGGACGCATCTCTTGCGATCCGAAGAACAGTTGGTACATCTCCATGGGTGTCAAACCCATAAAGTGTTGGAGGCTCGTAGCCCCTCCGGATTAAATTCCCACAGGCGGAGGGGGCGACATTTGCAGGGCAGAAGGCGCCGAATCAGCATAACCTGTGACACTACGACTAGATTAATCTCCCTTTCTTGGAGGCCTCGAATCCGGTCCTGCAACAAGGGTACGTCTTTGGACGGCCCCCAGTTAAGCCCCTTGTTGACCCATGACATCAGCCGTTGTGGAGGGCCCGAACGGAAGACGGGCGGCGGCCTCTGCCTGCTGCCCCTGGGAACGTTGATATAGAACCACTCCTGTTGCCACAAGTCGAGCTCCTCCTGAAAAGAGCCCTCGGGCCATGGAGCATCGGCCCTCTTGCTTATAACCGCCCCGTCGCACTCTGCCTGACGCCCCTCAATCATCTTCAGCTCCACGTTGAAGGTTTTGAGCTACAAGCCGAAGTGAGCGGTAGTGCGGAGGAAGGCTTCGCAGACGACAATGAATGATGAGATGTGGAGGATGGACTCCGGAGCCAAGTCATGGAATTCTAGCCCATAGTAAAGCATGAGCCCCCTCACGAAGGGATCCATCGGGAATCCTAAATCCTGACGGAGGTGAGACACGAACACGACACTCTCGCCGGGCTCGGGAGTAGGAATAACTTACCCTCGGGCAGGCATCCTATGCGAAATCTCGTAGGTCAAGTACCTGGCGTCTCTCAGCTTTAGCACGTCCTCTTCCGTGATGGAAGAGGGCATCCACCGGCCTCGCAGGTCGGAGCCGGACATTGTCAAAGGTCAAAAGTACCCGAATCTGGAGCCCTGGGTGTTGGAACTTGGGGGGAGAGGCAGATTCGATTGAGGATTGAAGAAAAAGAACAGGCCTTGGTCTCATTATAAAGAGGAAGAATACCAAGAGCCGTCCCCGTGACCGTTTGGAACCCGCCTTCGATGGAGGGGCGTGGCAACGGGCGCGGTTGGGTTACCCACGTCCGTATTTATGAGAATCCCGGAATAATGGGAACATGATCTCTGCCTCGACAAGACGTGCCAAGGAAACCGCTTCGCTAAACACGCTGAGGTGGTACAATAAAAACAATTCTAGTAAAGGCTTGGTAGTGGTGTGGCGGCACGCCACCAAATACGTCAGCAGATTGAACTTGTGTAATATTATTTTCTCTACGGTGGTACGTGGAATTTATTTTGCAGAGCCGGACACTATCCTGGTGTTCACAATCTTCTATAAATTGAGGAGGAACCCGCCTTGCAATGTCGAAGACAATATGCGCGCCAGACTCGTCATCATTGAAGCCTGGTTCAGGGGCTACTGAGGGAGTCCTGGACTAGGGGGTGTCCGGATGGCCGAACTATCATCATCGGCCGGACTCCAAGACTATGAAGATACAAGATTGAAGACTTCGTCCCATGTCCGGATGGGACTTTCCTTGGCGTGGAAGGCAAGCTTGGCGATACGGATATGTAGATCTCCTACCATTGTAACCGACTCTGTGTAACCCTAGCCCTCTCCGGTGTCTATATAAACCGGATGGCTTTAGTCCGTAGGACGAACAACAATCATACCATAGGCTAGCTTCTAGGGTTTAGCCTCCTTGAGCTCGTGGTAGATCTACTCTTGTAACACACATCATCAATATTAATCAAGTAGGACGTAGGGTTTTACCTCCATCAAGAGAGCCCAAACCTCGGTAAAACATCGTGTCCCTTGTCTCCTATTACCATCCGCCTAGACGCATAGTTCGGGACCCCCTACCCGAGATCCGCCGGTTTTGACACCGACAACCAACTTTAGTCAGGATAAGTGTACTAGATGTTCCCCTTCAAAATGGCCAAATGTTGGCGCCCTTCCCGCTCAATATTTGGGGAGAGGCCCAGGGCCTCCGCCTATAAATAGGACCAGCCACCCACAGGGTAGGGGAGAGATTTCGGCAGACTAGAGGGAGAGATTTCGGGCAGACTAGTGAGAGAAAGAGAGGCGACTGAACTCACCCAAGCAGTTCATCGCACCAGCCAAGAACAGACCCTCGCGAGGCTGTTCTTCCTTGTACTGTTCATCATCAGCCCTTGAGGCAATCCACCACACCACAAATTGGAGTAGGGTATTACACCAAAATGGTGGCCTGAACCAGTATAAATCTTGTGTCCCTTGTATTGTTCTTCGTGTAGTTCTAGATCCTTGCGAGGCGACGAGACATGGGTAGGCAGGAGGTGTGATCTTCGCATGCACCCCGGAGTTCGAACCTAGAGGGTCTGCCGGAACCCAAAATCCGACATTTGGCGCACCAGGTAGGGGTGCACCAGAATCCGCCCTCCGTTGCCTCGTGTTTCGCCGCCCGTCGCATCCATGTCAGACACTCGCCGAGCCCGCGCCGAGCGCCGGGCCGCTCTCGCCACTCGCGTCGCCCAGACGTCCCCTGTCGGCGGGCGCCCCCACTGTTCCCCGTCGCCTGCCATCAACGCCGCCACCGGCCCGGCGGGTGAGGGAGTCCTGGACTAGGGGGTGTCCGGATAGCCGAACTATCATCATCGGCCGAACTCCAAGACTATGAAGATACAAGATTGAAGACTTCGTCCCGTGTCCGGATGGCACTTTCCTTGGCGTGGAAGACAAGCTTGGCAAAACGGATATGTAGATCTCCTGCCATTGTAACCGACTCTGTGTAACCCTAGCCCTCTTCGGTGTCTATATAAACCGGATGGCTTTAGTCCGTAGGAGGAACAACAATCATACCATAGGCTAGCTTCTAGGGTTTAGCCTCCTTGATCTCGTGGTAGATCCACTCTTGTAACACACATCATCAATATTAATCAAGCATGACGTAGGGTTTTACCTCCATCAACACTACTAGGGAAAACCTTATACACAGAAATTTAGCAACAGCGTGGGTCAAAAAAGCGCGCTAGTGCTATATAGCAGTAGCGATTTAAGAGAAACCGCGCTACAGATACAAACTTAGCAGTAGCGCTGGTAGTCGCGAAAGTGCTACTACTAATATTCCCATTGGCAGAATGATAGGCTACGCATAGCAGTAGCGGGCTTAGATGAAACGCGCTACCGCTAGGGAATAATTAGCAGCGCGTTTCCAGGGAAGAGCGCTACTACTAACGGAAATAAAATAAGATGAAAAACAAATAGAAAAGTAAATGAAAATGAAAGGAATAGAAAAAGGAGAAAGGAAAAAATAAAATGTAAAGCAAAATAAACGAAAAAGCGAAAAATCGGAGGAAGGCATAGCAGCAGCGTGTGTTTGTAAGAGGCGCTATAGCTAACGTAGCTGCAGCACGTGTCCTAGACCCCCGCTATAGAAACAGAAAAGGAAATTAAAAAAGGAAGAAACTTACATAGCTATAGCAGCAGCGCGTTTTGCAAAAACCGCTATAGCTGTCTTAGCAATAGCGCGTTTTGCGAAACGCGCTACCGCTAAGTTTGACTTAACCAAAAAACCGTTTCCCCCCAGCCACTTCTCCCCCAAATCCCTCGACCCACCCCGTGCGCCGCCGTCTCCCCGATTCACCGTCGCCCCACTTCGCCGCCGACGTCGATGCCACCAGAGTCGTGCACCGTCGACGACACCGGAGCCGCCCCCAACGCCACCGGAGCCGTGCGGCCTCGTCAACGCCACCGGAGCCGCCGTCGACGCCACCTTCCTCGCTGTCACCGGAGACGCCCCTGCCTCCCTTGCCGTCACCGGAGACGCCCCTGCCTCCCTCGCCGTCACCGGAGACGCCCCTGCCTCCCTCGCCACCACTGCCTCCGTCGCCACCACCGGAGCCATCATCTGTAAGCCCCCACCCCTCCTCTCTCTCTCATGCATAGGTTAGCCAGTTTAATTAGGTTAATTATCTAGGTTAGGGCAAAATTTTAGTTAGGGCTTTCACAGAGAAGTAGTTAGGTTAACTAGTTTAATTAGGTTAATTATCTAGGTTAGTGCAAAAACTTAGTTAGGGCTTTGACAGAGAACTAGTCAGGTTAACTAGTTTAATTAGGTTAATTATCCAGGTTAATTAGTGCGAAAATTTATTTTAGGCTTTGACAGAGAACTAGCTGCGTTAACTAGTTTAATTAGGGTTAATTATCTAGGTAAACTAGATTAACTAACTAGGTTAAATATGTAGGTTAATTAGGTTCATTGGATTAACAAGCTAGGTTAAGTAGATTGGCAAAGGTTTTTGATTTTTGAAAAGACCACTATTTTTCAAGGAAAAGAATTTAGGCAAATTTTATTTTTCATTGAAGTGGTCATGTTATATCTTTTCATTGAAGTTGTTCGATTGTGCCCAAGTGGCTTTGTTGTTTCCAGGGAATGATGATGAGTGGCCTATGTGTTGCCGGAATGTTGATTTATTTCGGTTCCGGCAAATTTCAGGTTCTCGATTTGTCCACTTTTTAGCAAAGGTCATGCCAAAATTTCCCGTGAATTTCGGCATGACTTGTGCTACAAACTAGGACATATCGAGTGCCTGGGATTTGCCGCACCAGGAAGGAGTCAACATTCCTGCAAAACAATAGTCCTTTTTATGTCATTATTAATTTTATTAGGTCTAGAATTAATTGACTAGATTTAATCATAGGAAACATGGCTAGCAACGATGAAGGACAGGGTTCTGGTGATTGCGACAACGTCTACCGGGTGGTAGACAAATTTTTTAGCCTTACCGACAATCAACAGATGTTGTTGCTGGGCCCACCGGTGGCATCGGGGACTGAGACCGACACGCAAACCGGTGCTGAGAATGACACGCAGACCGGTGCTGAGACTGAGACCGGCGTTGAGATTCAGACCGGCATCGAGACCGGTGCTGCCTCGGGGAGCGGAGCCGGTGTAGAACCGAAAGCAAAGAGGCAACGAGTTCCTAACATACTCAGGACTACTAGACTGGTGGTCAGAGAGGTGGACGACGGCAATTTTGAGCCAAAGGCGCCCGAGGAAGCGTGCGCGTGCTACGGCAATCAAATATGCTGCATCATACGGACAACCGCCACCATCAACGATGAGAATCTAAAGAAGATAGAAAATATGAGGAGCTCCCTCCTAAAGAAGTTTCACCAGATATTCTTGTTCCCGGGCCGGAATGAGAAGGATTATGAAGATCCAGACAAGGACCCGGCAATGAAGAAGATAAACAAACACGCCATGACCAAGTTTAGCAACGCGTTGGCCGCCTGGAAAAATCGAGTGAAAGCAAAGATCAACAACGGGGAACCCTACTCCGAGATTGTAAAGGATAGTCCGACAATCACGGAAGAGCAGTTTCAAATATTCAAGGAGGCTTGCGAGGCCGAAGCTGCCAAAGAAAAGTCTAAGTACATGAAGGGGCTTCAAAAGAGGAACATTGGGACCCACCACCTCGGAAGCCGTGGTTACGGCGGAAAGAGGTCCAAATGGGCCAAGGAGGATGCGGAAGCCGCGAGTCTGGGCATCCCAGACCCGTTGGCGGATTTCACCGACCCGCAGGAGCGTGACGTACTGAGGGCCCGACACCGTTGGGACCCAGTGAAGAAGGTTTACGAGACAACACCGGTCATTACAGAGTTCATGAGACTGCTGGTAATTTTAGTTTCTGATCAATTCGACTGCACACGTTAGTCATATTTGTAAACGATCCTTGTGCCCTTTGCAGAGAGAGAAGCACCGGATTGCGGCCGAAAGCGACTCGCCGTCTGAGGCATTGGCGAGGCCCAAGTGGGACACTCCATTCAACCGGGCGTTGAACATATTGAAACAACAACCGGTGGATACTCGACCGTCGTATGGACGCGTGCACGGTGTCGGAGACGGCGCCTTGTGGAAGAAGTACTACCGTGAGACCACGGAGGAGAAAAAGGAAAGACGGAGGTTAACTGAAGAAAGCATCAACAAGAAGGTTGAGATTGCGGTTGAGAAGAAATCATCTCAGACAGTCGCAACAGCGGTAGCTGCCGCAAAACAGGCGATTGCAGATATATCTACTTCCTTGGTGACGGGCGTTTACACTTGGACAAGGCAAAATCCAAAAAAAAATGCAGAGGACTTTCCCCTTGCTGACTTCTTGGCCGCACCTGCTCCCGCACCGGCTCCCGCACCTGCTCCCGCACCTGCTCCCGCATCGGATCCCGCACCGGACGTGCTCGGTGGTGCCTCCTCTTTGGCTGAGCTTGACGCCCTCACAGTATCTGCCACACTGGCCCCCTTCAATATAAATGTATAATCTCCCGTTTTCGTTGCCTTTCGGATGTCTCACGTCGCAGACTTTTCTTTGCAGGCTGACGAAACCCCGTGCACCATATTGTACACCATCGGCGAACAAAAGGTGGACGTGGGGAAGGGGACGATAATGGAGCCGAAGGAACAATTGTTCCACAGCCGGTTGATCCCCCCGAACGTCTTCAAGGTTTCCGTGGCCAGTGTCAAACCGGGCCACAAGAATTTGCCTCCTCTAATACTAGTGGGGGATGACGACGAGACCCCGCGGCGGCTTGGTGATTGTTGCAATGGGTGGGTCCTGTTGTGGCCAAAGAGTCTGCTTCGTCTAGAGGCGGCCGGGAGCACACCCACGAGCACGCAGCCTCAGCAAGGTATGAACATCAACACCCCACCTACCCAATTAGCGTCGGGTGTCAGGTTGGGTGATAGCGGACGGGGTAAGCAGGTGGCTCCATTAGTCGCTGATGATGTCGCCATGGATGAGGATGAGGATGACGATGGCACTGAACAGTATGTCTATACTGGCGCCTCCTCAGGGTTTGAGCATCATGAGTCGGTGCCTGAATTACAGACTCAACGTATTATTGACGACCATCCGGTGGTAAAGAAGCCTAGGAGGAGAGCGAGGAAAGGCAAAAAAGCTGATTTTATGATCCAGCCGCCTCAGCAGCCTCGACTTCAGGACCGTGTAGATATCCCCGATGTTGATAAATGGCATATCCCCGGTCGACCAATCCTACCTGAAACAGCGCTACGGGCCAGATTCGGCGATCTAAGGAGACTTCATGACGATGTGCTGCGGGTAGAGAAAGGCCTCATTGCCTCGAAAGATCCAGGATACCCACTCTACGTGGTTAACGTTCCGCGGCAAATGTCGTACGTCGACGGCTTCCCCGCGGATAAGTTCTTCCTCCGATTCGATTACATATTCGACATGTTTCACGTGAAGAAGCTGGATTTTACGTTTGTCCGCCTTTATGCCTTGCACATGAACTACATCATTGGGGTTGAGCAGATACGTTTTATCTGTGTCGCTGACCCGTACTACATGCATGAGGGCTTCTTGGGAGTCTGTGCACAGCATCGTGAATACGCGAGGGATTACATTGTCAGTTTCATGCTCGCCAATAAGGACAAGGAGGCGATTCTCGTGCCTTATCATCCTGTGTAAGTCATCCGCGCTGCTATCCTTCCTTCGATTTCAAGAATTCATTTGCACGGTGGAGGCTAATTAATTTGAGGTGTACTTATTTTGCGCAGCGGCGGGCGCGCCGTCCTCATCATCCTCTACCCCTGATTCTCCCACGCTCTTTACTTGGACTCGTCGAAGAACATTCACAAAAAGGATTACACCCACATCAAAGATGTTCTCGACAGTGCTATGTTTTACTACCAAGCAAGGGGTGGAGAGGTTAGGGACAAGAAGAGAAGGGGCGGCAGGGCTGCCTTCAGCCATAAGACCGACTTCTGCTGCATCCATCAACCGAAGGTTCTCTTAATGATGGATTCTTACACCACATGCTGGAGTACAGATGGGATCACCAGAACCTTCCCATGGCACCTAGATCTGGCAATGCCCATATTCTGCAATGGGCAAAGGACATAGGAGATATCGAGGATCATCGACTTCGAGCTGAGTTCTATAACATCCAGCGCGAACTTGCCCAAATCATCATGAATGAGGTCGTCGGAAAAACAGGGATGTTCCATGCAGAAGGACAAATGTCGCGGGAAGACGTCCGAACATGGATAGCCTCTCAGCGTCTCGACATGAAGCCTTTCACTAAGCTCGATGACTATCTCCCTGACATGGATGGATGGCACGACATGATGGAGTGATTGTCGATATATGACAATGTGTCCGTTTAGTCCATACTTTCTTTTATGACAAAACTTTGAGTTATGCACGGTGAAACTTTATTTGTGATGTAATTAAACCGTCCTCCTCCTCGACTAGCGAAAATCACTGTAGTTAGGTCATTTTGGGTACGATGAACTTTGTTATTTATGCTTATGATATGTTGTTTCTATTTTTGCCAAGTCTGTCTCTTTCTGTTGCTCAACTATATATGTTGCATATCATTGACTCATGTGACGATGCAGGTGCATAGATCATAGATGGAGAAGAAGTGCTACGCCAGGAGTATATATACAACAAGTGGCCGGAGTGTCAGGCCCAGGTGTACAGGTTTTCGGTTTCCGAGCGACACGCAGTACTTAGTTTAGGTTCACGCTAATGCGAGAGAGGGATACGAACTCATGTACTCAAAGTGATAGCTATTCTCACGTATATCATTGTTTAGATGGATGACGATGTATTTGCAAGTAATCGAGACTTGTATCGCTATTTTCGAGATTGATGACGAGAGACCACTTTGTGTTGGATGATGATTATGATGATGACATGATTTGATGAGACTAATTGTATGTATATGCTATGATTACATTTGTATGTGGATGATATGCTAAAGATTATTGTATAAAGCCTATTCAAATACAAAACAAATAAAAAACAAATATGCAGGAAAAAAACTAATAAAACTAGTAGTAGCGAGGGGGGGGGGGGAATTTAGCAGTAGCGCCGACTTACCAGTAGCGCTTCCTGCTGAAAAGCGCTGCAGATAATATCAGTAGCGCCGTTTTCCAAAGAGCGCTACAACTATTCATCAGTAGCAGTAGCGTGGGTCAACAGGCGCTACTGCTATACGTTAGCTGTAACGCCTTATTAGTAGCGCCGATACCCGCGCTACTGAGAGGGCCAAAACCCGCTCTGCTGCTAGGCTTTTCCCTAGTAGTGCAAGAGGGCCCGAACCTGGGTAAAACATCGTGTCCCTTGTCTCTTGTTACCATCCGCCTAAACGCACAGTTCGGGACCCCCTACCCGAGATCCGCCGGTTTTGACACCGACATTGGTGCTTTAATTGAGAGTTCCTCTGTGTCATCGCAATCAGGAAGGATGCCTTTTCCCGTCTTTAAAGACGGCGCCGTCGTCAAGGGAGCTTTGGCCGCCGGCCAAACTATCCGGCTAGGTGGTTTTCTTATGACCGCCTGTTCGGCCACCGCCCCGACGATGACCTCTCAGGTCATCAAATGCGATCTTCAGGTCAGCTCGGAATTCGCCGAGCAGCTAGATCCGATTGAGCTCTCCTCCGTAAACGAGCTCTTGGATCGCATCGCCGCCCTGGGAGTCGCTACAGACTATGATCAGATAGGTCTTAAAACCGATCTGAGAGAAATTAACTCTCCCCAGGCTACCCACCACGTTGTTGTGGTAGAGGAACAATGCGGCGACTCTTCTTCTATGTTAAAAACCAGCTATGTCCGGATTCCCGATCCCTCCATGCCGGATTCCCGCGGAGGGATGGACGTCAATCAAATACTAAACCTAAAGTCAGGCATCGGACCAGATTTGTTGGAAGGCATCCAACAAACCAAGCTTCCAAATCCGGAAACTTGTTGGCCTTTGAGCCTCAGATCGGGCGGGGTTCCGAACTTAATTCCACCCGCCCACCCAAACATAAGCGATATATCTCAAATACGGCAAGAGCCCGATGAAACAGTACATCATTAATGGGCCAGATTCCTCCTGGTTATGAACAGGATAAAGGACTGCCGTGAAGAAAGCGCGATTTCATTTTTTGCAACAATTGCACGGACAAGGGAATCATAATCGCCATAAGTCATTGCGAAGTTACACGCTTCGCCGACCTAGCGACCATTGTACAAAAATACTGTGCGATGGAGAGTGCCTGGAAAACCGAAACCAAGTTTTGGGACAATCCGACTCTGAATACAACCCCAGTCCGAAATAAAAGGGTGCGTCATACTCACGCACCTGGATTAAAAACCAAAAAGAAAAAAACCCCTAAATGGCACGGAACCGTACTGGAGGGATGGCTCAACGGACCCTGCAAAATCCACAGTACGGAGGGCGCCACTCCAACACATAGCCTGCGAGCATGTTGGATACTATGGCAGGTGGCCAAAAGTGGCGAAGGCTTTCTAGCCCCGGGCAACCAGCCCAGCAGTACCAGTATGGTATTAACAGTCTTCGAGACTTTCGCATCAAATAACATGCGGAAGCGAACAATCCGCAGCCTCGCCGAAGTCTACCAAGTAGCAACAACGAATCCATGGAGCGACACAGCTATCACCTTCAATGCCAGCGATGAACCTAAATTCCGAACAGCTCGAGCACCAGCCGCATTGGTCCTCAGTCTGATAGTGGAAGGCTTTCGTCTTACCAAGGTACTCATGGATGGCGGCAGCGGACTAAACCTCATCTATGAGGAAACCCTTCAAAAAATGGAAATTGACTGGAGCCGCATTGAGCGAAGCAGCACAACCTTCAGGGGAATAATCCCTAGTCGAGAAGTACGCTGCACAGGAAAAATCACACTAGACGTAGTGTTCGGCTCGCCGGACAACTACAGGTCCGAAGAGGTCACGTTCCAAGTGGCCCCATTTGGCAGCGGATAGCACGCCTTGTTAGGGCGAGAGGCATTCACAATCTTCCAAGATATACCCCATTACGGGTACATGAAGCTCAAAATGCCCGGGCCGAATGGAATAATCACTCTCGTCAGTGATCCAGATATAGCACTCCGCGCTGAAAATAAGACAGCCGCACTGGCCCTAGAGGCATTATCCGAAGCCCTAGCGGCAGAGGAACTCATTGCGCTGCGCTCCATGGTGGATAGGGATGATGTGATACTCGATAAGAGGTCTAATTCCACCTCTTTTAAAGCAGCAGACGAAATAGTCAAATTCCAGGTCCATCCAACGGACCCCACAAAGACGGCCTCCATTGGGGCACAATTAAATCCTGATGTAGAAGCCGCACTACGAGAATTCCTTCGGGAAAATTGGGACATTTTCGCCTGGCACCCTTCAGACATGCCAGGAATCCCACGCAGGCTGGCAGAGCACAACCTAAATATCCTAAAAGGATTCAAGCCAGTCAAACAGGCTCTTCGGTGATTTTCCGAACCCAAAAGATAGGCAATGGGAGAGGAGCTAGCCAAACTCTTAGAAGCCGGATTCATCAGAGATATAAAACATCCGGACTGGCTAGCCAACCTGGTGATGGTACCAAAAAATGACAAATCCTGGCGCCTTTGTGTCGATTTCAAAGACCTTAACAAGGCCTGTCCAAAGGACCCTTTCCCTCTCCCTCGCATCGACCAAATCATCGATGCTACCGCAGGGCACGATTCATTGTGCTTCCTCGACGCATACTCCGGATACCATCAAATCAAGATGGCGAAAAAAGACCAGGCCGCAACGGCATTTATTACTCCATACGGACCATTCTGCTTCAACACAATGCCCGTCGGACTCAAAAACGCCGGCGCAACTTATCAGCGCATGATTCAGACATGTCTAGCCACCTAGATAGGCAAAACAGTAGAGGCATACATAGACGATGTGGTCGTCAAGACCAAACACGTCAAAACTCTAGTAGACGACTTGAGGGTGACATTCGACAACTTCCGAGCATATGACATTAAGCTCAACCCGGAAAAATGTGTTTTCGGCGTACCAGCCGGAAAGCTCTTGGGCTTCATTGTATCCGGTAGAGGAATTGTAGAAAACCCAGCCAAGATCCGAGCTCTGTCACAATTGGATATCCCAAAAGACCTCAAGCAAATACAAAAACTAACTGGATGCATGGCGGCTCTAAGCCGCTTCATCTCCTGTTTGGGAGAAAAGGCACTGCCCCTCTATCGCCTCCTCCGGCGCACCGAACATTTCGAATGGACCGATGCTGCCACGGCCGGACTCGAAGAAATTAAGGCCATATTGGCAACAAATCCGGTCCTGGCCGCGCCCAACCTGGGCGAACCGATGTTGTTATATATCGCAGCAACACATCAAGTTGTCAGCGTGGTACTCGTCGTCGAACGAGAAACAGAAGGGCACAAGTTCCCTCTTCAAAAACCAGTGTACTACGTATCCACTGTCTTAACTCCATGCAAGTCCCAGTACCTACACTATCAAAAGATAGCGTATGCGGTGTTCATGGCATCCCGGAAGCTGCGACACTACTTTCAAGAGTGTTCCATAATGGTGGCCTCCGAAGTACCTCTCAACGACATTATAAACAATCGCGATGCGACGGGCAGGATTGCAAAATGGGCCATTGAGCTCTTACCATTTGATATAACCTACAAACCTCGGCGAGCTATCAAGTCGCAAGTTCTGGCTGACTTCATCGCCGAATGGACCGAAGCCGAACTCCCTAAAGAGTACGGCACATACTCCAATTGGATCATGCATTTCGACGGCTCCAAAATGTTGGCTGGCTTGGGGGCTGGCGTCGTCTTGACGTCCCCAACCGGAGACACAGTCCAATACGTGCTTCAAATAATGTACACGGACTCAAACAATGTAGCCGAATACGAGGCCCTTCTACATGGCCTCCGGATGGCAATCTCCATGGGTATTCAACGCCTAGAGGTGCGCGGGGATTCAAACCTCGCAATATCCCAAGTAAATGGAGACTTTGACGCCAAGGATCCGAAAATGGCAGCCTACCGTAACGCCGTCCTAAAAATGTCAGCCCGGTTCGAAGGACTCGAATTCCACCATGTAGCCCGGGATAATAACCATGTAGCAGACGTGTTGGCACGCATCGGCGCAAAATGCGACGTTGTCCCTCCAAACATCTTCCTGGAGCGGCCCTTTAAGCCATCCTTATTATGGGAAGAGGAGTCCGGAAATAACAATCCGGAACCAAATGCATCACCTAACGCAAAACATTCTGACACAATCGGTGGCTCAGCCAATGAAATAACAGATTCAGCCCACGAAATACTGGCAGTAATTGCCCCAGGGACGGAACCATTCCTAGCCTACTTAATTAGGCTGGAACTTCCTGAAGACCAAAATGCGGCCCGCTGCATAGTTCGGCGATCTAAAGCCTACAAGGTCCATGAGGGAGAACTTTATAAGAAAAGCACAACCGGAGTCCTTCAAAGGTGTATCTCCGAAGAGGAAGGGCGAAATCTCCTGGCTGAAATTCACGCCGGACTCGGCGGGCACCACGCCGCCGCCCGGGCCCTTGTAGGCAAGGCCTTCCGTACAGGATTTTATTGGCCGACCGCCCGGGCAGATGCTCAGGACTTAGTCCAACGATGCGTCGGTTGCCAGCTCTTTGCTAATCAGAGCCACATGCCACCCACCGCCCTCAAAACTATACCCATTACTTGGCCGTTCGCGGTCTAGGGGCTTGACATGGTTGGACCCCTTAAAGGGGGAACCCACAAGCACAAATACTTATTGGTCATGGTGGACAAATTCACCAAATGGATAGAGGCCAAGCCGGTTAAAACGGCAGAATACGGACCTGTGATAGACTTCATATCCGGGGTAGTACACCGTTTTGGCATCCCCCACAGCATCATCACTGATAACGGAACGAATTTCATGGCCGACGAGGTTAAACTCTGGTGCAAAAACATGGGCATCAAGCTCGACTACGCTTCAGTCTACCACCCTCAAACTAACGGTCAAGTGGAACGAGCAAATGGTCTAATCATGAGCGGCATCAAACCCAGATTAGTGCGGTCCCTCACGAAATCTAACACGCACTGGGTAGAGGATCTCGACTCCATACTCTGGGGGCTGCGGACCACGCCAAACCGACAACCGGATTCACACCATTTTTATGGTATACGGCGCTGAGGCAGTTTTGCCCTGCGATATAATTCATGACTCACCTCGCGTGCGCATGTACAAGGAAAGAGAAGCCGAGTTGGATTGGCAGGACAGTTTGGACGCTTTAGAGGAGGAGCGCGACGTGGAAAAATCCCGTTCCGCATTCTATCAACAGCAGGCTCGAAGATATCAAAGCAGAGAAGTACGGGCCAAAACTTACAATGTTGGCGAGCTAGTTCTACGCCTGCCGGACAAGAAAAAGGACAAACTTAAGCCCAAATGGGAAGGTCCCTTCATCATGGACCAAGTCCTTACCGGCGGTGCATACCGTCTATGCACCGCATCTGATAACCGACTCGAGCCAAACCCATGGAACACAGCCCGTCTTCGAAGATATTACGCCTAGCGCCGGACTCAGGGTTCGTCTCCTTCCTCCGTCCACCTTTCATATTTTTTCGCTGTCTTTGTTTTCCCTCTTTTTTCCCCGCACCTTTTTTCAGTACAAACCTCTTGAGGGCTAATCTGCGCTTTGTTCACACTCACTCAAAGTGCTACTCGCACTCGTTATACCTGGGGGCTTCTTTAACAGAACCTTATTTATACGGGCTTCATGCCCAACACATGTGTCATACTTCCGCATGTACCTTTTGATCACCATTATATGCATCGATATGACTTAAGTTTTGGCCAAGCCGGGTTGCCTAGCTCCTGTGGTTACCCCTACGTTCCCAATTGTTCGGCTAGGAGGTAAAGGGACCACCTCTGCGATTGTTACTGCAGGGTCAGCCGGATGTGTACCTCAGACTGGGTGAAGCCGAAGGCTAGCATTCTTAAGGGAATATTCGGTCGGTGACCTGAAAGATGATTTATTACTTACTTATTTATCTGCCCCCAGATGCTTTTCTGCTATTTTCGCAGTCCGGACATGCACTTTAGGGCATGCCTCCCAGGGAAAGGAACCCTTAATGGAACTATTCTCCCTGGAAGATGTTTCTTACTAACCATGTAATATAACATAGCTAGTTGGGCACTTATCTGATAAAGCAATTATGACCCCTACGCCTTGTCTCCATGCATGCCCCGGTTCTTTCATAACCGTAAGGGTATTCGGACACACTCCGGACTATTGGGTCCCGAGGTTGAAGCGAAAAGGTCCGCAAAGACAAACGATCTACAATCCGGCTAGAAGGTATTTTACATGTCATTTTAACATTACATCGTCAAACTAACTGATTGTACTCCTCTTCAATCCCATCTAACAGGCTGTATAATTTACAGTCCTGTTGGGAATATTTCGCGGCCAACTCTACTTGGCCGTACATCAGGCTCACAGGGATCTCCTTCCCATCGAGCCCCACAGGTCCGACCTCGGCCATGTGGTTTGGGTCAGCCTTCGGGTACCGCGTCTTCACCATGGCCCAGGCCTCCTTAGCGCCTTGACGGTAGGCCGATATCTTCCACAGACGGAGATGCCGCCGTACTCCCTGAAGCTTCTCAACAAGCCCTCCAAGACCCTCGGGTAGGGAGACAGAAGGCCATAAGGCCTGAACGACGCCGCTCATCGCCTGCCGAACACGTTTGTGCAGTTGCAGCAGCTCGGGAAGAGGGTCTCCCGTGGAACCAGGCATCTCCTCCGCCGGACGACCCGTGAGCACACCTACAGACACATTTCTATCAATCGACCTCCTCGCCGAACTCTTCTTTTCAAAAGAGTTTTCTCAAGCACTTACTGTAAATGCCGCGACGAAGCCGCCGATTCTCCTTTACGGAGTTAGACAGCTGGACCCGAACATCTTTTACTTCTTCGCCCAGCTGGGTGTTGGCATCTTGGAGTTTGTTCCTCTCCTGCTGCACCCTCATAAGTACCCTCTCGCCGGCCTTCAACTGGCGCAGCAGCTGTTGCTTGTCCGGATCTAGTTCGGCACCCTCTGCAATATTATTGTCAGACTATACACACACGCCGCACTTCATAAACTACTTCTCTTTTCAAAATATGAATTACCAGAGGGGGTCTTTGTGGCTCCTCCGGCAGCGGCTAGTGCAGCCTCAAGTTGGGCCTTGCATTCTTGAAGCTCCTGAGACAGGTGGGTATTCTTCTCAGTAAGATCCTGCATAACAAATGATCCTTAAATCAGTTAGTTTAACTATTTTAAGTCTCGGGGGCTACTGGCATATATAACTATTAAAATTCCTTACCCGTATGTCCTTTACATACTGCTCCGTGGCTCTGGTTCAACCATCTTGAGCAGCACGGAGGTGCGCGTCTCCCGCATTAAAGGCATTTAACGCCTCAGGGGAGAAACACGCGTCACGAAGAACTATCCGACGGCGCCTGTGATTCATGGCGCTCTCCACCTCAGACCTGGTGGCGGACAACCTGTCGGCATCCTCCGTTGGAGGATCATCCGGCTCGCGCCTTGCGCTCGCCTCCCCCTCCGGACCAGGCGTTGGAGCCTGGCTGGCGGAGGCTTGGTGGGCACCCTCTCTGGACTCAGTCCGGCGAGCGCTCTTTCTCCTGGAAGAATCATGAGCATTAATATGCCTCCCAGGAGTCTTTCCCTTAAAAGACAATGGTGCACCATACCTTTGCAGCGACGTTTCGATTCGCGCCGCACTACTCTTCCACCTGCTAGGCCGCACTGACCTTGTTTGGTCAGTCGCCGCGGGCTCGGCTTCCCGCCGTAAAGGCACCTCCTGCCAAGCACCATTGGTACACGGTGGTCAGAAATAAGCATTAAAAAAGTAACGGTGTCAGGACTTCGGTCGTACTCACCTGGGAAGCCGGACATAAGCCGAGCTGGTGGAACACCCCGTCAATCAATTCCACCTTTATGTCCGGATCCTCTTCGGAGGCCGGATCAAGGGATCTTCCCGGATCGAGTTGGGCTTTTTATGCCCTCCACATCCCGGCGCAGTTCCTGCGTCGAAATCATAAGGTAAGACACTTATCTTTAAAAGCGCGGATCAGATATATAAACATCTGCTTACCCAGCTTCGAGGGTTATTCATGGAGAATCCATTCAATGGACTCGTGCGGAGAAAGTCCTCCTCCTCCCCCTTGTACAAGCCGGACAAGATCTTCACCAGATCGGCGGCCGATCCCGGTCCCGTGCGGCCATGACGGGTGGCATCATTCTCCCCCGTTAAAATCCCACATGGGGTGGCCCCTATATTAGAGCGGCTGCACCCCTCGCATAATGCATGTGGCCATGACTCCAATCATGGTTAATACGGAATGGGCTAGTAGTCGTATCCAGCCCATCAGATAGTGGACGCTCCTATCATCTTCCCGTCGAGGGCTCCGCGGGCGCCAACTCAGGCGTTTCTTCAGAGGAGCGTTGCTAAACTCCGGGAGGCCGATCCGAACTGGATCCGGCAGTGGGGCGTCTTCCATATAGAACCACTCCGAAGGCCAGTCTTCGGACGCCTTCTTCGGGGTTCCGGATAGATATCCGGTCCCGGCGATGCGCCATATTTCGGCTTCGCCCACTTGCGATATCGACCCCTCGTGAGAGCGGGGTACGAGGCAAAACAGCCTCTTCCACAGTGCAAAATGGGGCTCGATGCCCAACAACAGCTCGCAAAGAGCTACAAAGCCCGTGAGGTGCAAAATGGAGGCAGGCGTGAGGTGGTGAAGTTGGAGTCCATAGAACTCCAGGAGCCCCCGGAGAAACGGATGTATAGGAAATCTGAGTCCCCTTATTAAGTAGGGGACGAAGCATACCCGCTCTCCTTTGGAGGGATTGGGGACGCTCTCCGCCTGCTTCCCACCCTTGTAGGTGGCCAGTCCGGCTCGAACCGGAACCATAAAGGCCAGGGGAAGGTATCCCTCTGCTTGGAGCATCACTAACTCGCTATGCGCGACTGAGCATCTCCTCCAATCTCCTGGCTGAGGACTAGGAGCGCGAGAAGAGGAGCCGCGTCGACTCTCCATGTTGGAATGGATTTTTTGTCAGATGCGCCTCGATGAGTACTTGCGGAAGGAGGATGGTGTGATTTGGATCTGGATCCTCGCCTCTCTTATAGGCAGCTTATTCGCGCAGCTAGGGGGTAAAACGTAAGAATACCCTGGCTTTTCACATTCATACGACACGTGGAAGAAGGCCATTACTGGACGTGGAAGCCAAGGAGCGTAACATTTATGAAGCAACCGGATACTATCCGGCAAACACATGGAGCATGAAGGAGAACCCGCCTTGCAAACGCCGAAGACAACATACGCGCCGGACTCGTCATCGTTGAAGCCTGGTTCAGGGGCTACTGAGGGAGTCCTGGACTAGGGGGTGTCCGGATAGCCGAACTATCATCATCGGCCGGACTCCAAGACTATGAAGATACAAGATTGAAGACTTCGTCCCGTGTCCGGATGGGGCTTTCCTTGGCGTGGAAGACAAGCTTGGCGATACGGATATGTAGATCTCCTACCATTGTAACCAACTTTGTGTAATCCTAGCCCTCTCCGGTGTCTATATAAACCGGATGGCTTTAGTCCGTAGGAGGAACAACAATCATACCATAGGCTAGCTTCTAGGGTTTAGCCTCCTTGATCTCGTGGTAGATCCACTCTTGTAACACACATCATCAATATTAATCAAGCAGGACGTAGGGTTTTTCCTCCATCAAGAGGGCCAGAACCTGGGTAAAACATCGTGTCCCTTGTCTCCTGTTACCATCTGCCTAGACGCACAGTTCGGGACCCCCTACCCGAGATCCGCCGGTTTTGACACCGGCAGCGGGGAACGAGCATGAGGTGTCATCCCTGCATCCTTCGGTGCGGTGAGAAGGCCGCACCACCACCCCGTCGCTGACTCTAGTCGGTTCCTCGTCCCACGCCCGTCGTGCTCCTACAGACGCGCATGCTGCGCTGCTCCTGGCGCGGGAGCTCCTGCACTACCGTCCCGTCGACGACCTCTACGACGAGTGGCTCGCCCGCATCACCGAGCTCGTCAGCGCCGCTGGGGGCTCCCCTGTGCCATCCCTCTTGCTGCACCGCAACCCGCCCTGCGCGGGCGACGAAGCTATGGGGGCGCCTCAGCCACCTCCCCCTCAAGAAGGCGCCTTGGCCGCATGGCGCGTGGCCCCTGGGCGGAACCCACTTCGTCCAGCGCCGGCACAGCAAGAGAAGAGCTGCCAAGAGATCCCTCGCCCCCAAGAAGCCGCCCGTGTGCTCCCTGCACCGGCCCGGCACGAACGCACTCCTGCCCCAGCGCGTCAAGACCCCGCGCTGCTCCCAGCGGCAGCGCACAGAGACTTCCAAGATCAAGCTCTCCGTCACCCAAGGCCTCCCGCGGCCACTGCAGGCTGCCGTGCCTTCACCACCGAGCTGTGCAGCGTGGCCTGGCCTAGCAAGTTCAAGCCAGATCTGCCCCCGCGCTATGATGGCACAACTGACCTTCCGGAGTTCCTCCAGCTCTATGAGCTGGGCATCAAAGCCGCCAACGGGGATGAGAAAGTCATGGCGAACTGGTTTCCCATGGCGCTCAAGGACGATGCCCGCACCTGGCTGCTGAACCTGGCTCCACGCATGATCTCCTCCTGGGACGAGATGCGCAGCCGATTCATTGCCAACTTCCAAGGCACACGCGACCGGCCCCCTGCCATGAGCGACCTGCGCCGCATCAAGCAGCAGCCGAGAGAGACCCTGCAGAAGTTCATCCAGCGTTTCAACAGCGCTCGCCTTAAGAACCCTAGGGTGTCTGAGGAGGCCATCATCTCAGCCTTCTCCGACGGCGTACGTGACATCAAGATGAAGGAGGAGCTTGCGATTCATGAGGACCTGTGCACCTCCCTTGAACTGTTCAATTTGGCAACCAAGTGTGCTAGGGCTGAGGAAGGGCGCCTTTCCCTCCTTGAGCGGCCAGCTGCTGACCCAGAAAAGAAGAAGCCCAGGGTCAAGGACGTGAAGCGCAAGGGGGCTGCCGTGCTTGCAGCAGAGCCGGACACGAAGCGAGGCAGGGATCATCCTGAGTCATCCAAGGGCAGCCGGTACTGCGTGTACCACGACCTCCACACCCACAACACCAACGAATGCCAAGAGCTCAGGGCCATGTGGGACATGCGTGCCGGCCGACGCCCCGAGCGCAGTGACCGGGGCTATGGCCGAGGAGGAGGAAGAGGTGGAGGACGATGGGAAGACCATGGCCCTCGCCAAGGGTGGCATGACCGACCTCGCGAGGACCGCTGGCAGGACCAGCCTCATGAGGGAGGTTGGAGGGACCCACCTCGCAAGGGAGGTTGGAGGGATCAGCCTCGCGAGGATCGCCCGCAAGGTAACGCGGGCCTCCCTTCTCTGCCACCGCAGCCGAGAAGGAACGAAGACCATCATCAGGACGAGGGGGCTGGAGGCTTCCAGGAGCCGCGCGCAATCGCTTGCATCTTTGGCGGCGCTCAAGCCCCGGCCTCTCAGCGCATCTTCAAGCAGTTTGCTCGCGAAGTGAATGCAGTCCTCTCCAAGCTTGAGGCCACATGCCCTCTAAGGTGGTCAACATGCGCTATCATGTTCAGCTCAGTGGATCAGCTCAAGTGCACGGCCACAGCCAGAGTCCTCCCGATGCTTTGTTCCCCAATCATCAGCAATGTGCAAGTCACCAGGACCCTCATCGATGGCGGAGCAGGGCTGAATGTCCTATCTGTCGTGACATTCAACAATCTCCAAGTGCCCTACAATCAGCTGCAGCCAACCAAGCCTTTCTCAGGAGTCACCAATGGTTTCACGGTCCCGATAGGGCAGGTCCGCCTTCTCGTTACCTTCGGGAAGCGTGACAACTACCGCACCAAGCTCATTGACTTCGACGTCGCTCACATTCGCCTGCCATACAATGCCATCCTCGGGTACCCAGCCCTGGCCAAGTTCATGGTCGTGACTCATCACGGCTACAATGTCCTCAAGATGCCGGAAGCGATGGAGTCATCACGGTGCCTTGTGAAGAAAGAGATGCTATGTGTTCTCTGGAGCATGCCTTCCAAGCCGCATCAATTGAAGACCCAGATCACAGGAGCGGAAGGCTTCCCGAGGCTTCCCCTAAGAAGAAGAAGACATCGCCTGGTCCGACCCCTCGGGAGGCAGGCCCCTCAGGGTCCGCGCCTGTTCAGGGGGCGCCTTCTTCTGTCGCATAGGAAGGCGCGCCCGACGCCCTCCTCGAGAAAGGCTCAGGGGCTCTCTCCTGGAGGGCCATCAACTTTGCTAGGATCACGAGGGAGGCGCTCGGGCACCATTTGGAGGCGTGCTTCAACGCACGTTTCCCTCAGGAAAGAGCAAGGCAAGGAGGGCCAGACACTCAGGAGTACGTCAGCGAGATCATTCAGGAGCTGCAGGAATCAAGAGTCATGAGTGGCAGCCGCCGCTTACCCGCCGTAGCTCCCCATCCATGCGAGGATGGTGGGCTGCGCGTCTGCATCGACATACCAGGACTCAACCGAGCCGCCTCTCAGGAGCGCCTCTGGCCCTCACGCGTGGGACGCTGCGAAGGTCCACCCCACAGCTATGTTTGCATGCCTTACGGCCTGCCGAACGTGGCTGTTGTGCATTAGCTCCTCATGAGGAGCATCCTAGAGGCTCAAGCGGCCAGGCATTCCATAGTCCTGGCAGAGATGGAGATGGTCCGCGAGGGCCGCCAGTGCCTCCGGAGCCTCCTGAGGATCCCGGGCCTGGGGGCTCGTGAAGATCGTCTTCCGCAGCACACGTCGTCCGCTACTTCAGCATCCCTTCATCTTCAACATCATCAGGTGACATGCTTCGAGTTTCATTTTCAGCTGGGAGCGCCCCACAGGGCTGCATCATTCCCAAGACGTGTGGGTTCGTCC
Source organism: Triticum aestivum (assembly GCF_018294505.1). NCBI lineage: Eukaryota > Viridiplantae > Streptophyta > Magnoliopsida > Poales > Poaceae > Triticum > Triticum aestivum. The sequence continues at coordinate 235,462,976 of NC_057804.1, read as the reverse complement.
CTGCGGCATGTATCCCTTTGGTTCATGTTTTTAGTTTACTTTATCTGGGGCGCCCCTCGGGCTGCAGTATCCCCAAGCCACCCAGGCCAGACCCAGTGGCAAGTATCCCTCTCGCGTTTATTCGGGTCGTGCGTTTGACTCATCATGATCATTACTTGATGCCTGTCCACGACACCCTTCTTCCTTCATGTCGGCTGCTTGCACGTTAAAGGGGGGGTACCTGAGCATCGCGACTCATGGCTCTTACTGGCTCTCCAGCCCTCACCATCTGGCCTTGTCCACGGCATCGCGACCTGGCATACCAGTGACGGCTGAGCTCGCTCGAGGGCCGGGACCCGAGGACGTGGAGCACCGACATCTAACCAAATTTGCAGGAACTCATTACAAGTAAAGGCCCAGAGCCAGGCACCACCCGCCTTGAGGTAGGGCCCCGTGAGTCCCGCGCTGGCTCACGGGTGCCTAGATACACCTCGCCAGGCCCTACCATGCCAGCCACGTGTCAGGGCGGGGCTGTACATGCCCCGGGGGCTCCTCCCGGAGGGGAGCCCCCTCCCACGCACCAATGGAGGCACCATGCTCCGTGCTGGCTGACGACACTGCCGAGGAGCGGCAATGCCCGTACATATATGGAAGCACTATGCTCCGTGCTGGTGATAAACAACTGAGGGTGGCCCCCGGCCGCATCAACCTTAGGGAGCCCAGAGCTCAATGTCCGGTCCCATCATAACGCCTCCCCTCGGGAGCGCCGCGCGAGGGGGCTGGGCACGGGGGATACGCCTGAGTCACACCCAGGCGCACGCCACCCAGCTAGGCCCCTCGGGCCTGGTTCGTCGCATGCCTCTCCCCGAGCAGAGCCAAGGTACGAAGGCCATTTGAACGTCAAGGGGGACTCCTAAGCATCGCGACTCAGGAGCCTAACTGGTCACGTAGCCCCTCACCCCTTAGTTCCGAAAGGCTAACGACGGTTGAGGTATGCGCGGGTCTGGGCTCTGCCGATGTAGAATGGTAGATTTACTCATACATCTCACCTCCCTGCTTGTTGTTTGCGCGTCAAGGCGGACTCCTGAGGATCGCGACTCAGGAGCCTAACTTGTCACGTAGCCCCTCACTCCTTGGTCCCGTCCTGGTTTCCGGTCAGGGCTAACGGCGGCTGAGGTATGCGCGGGGCCGGGCTCTGCCGACATAGAACACAAGCAAGCAGGAAGGAAAAGCGCAAATATCAAGGAATTCAAAAGCAAATATTATAGTCCATAGAGTGCTTTCACAACGTCAAACACAAGTTTAAACGCCTCCACGAGGCATGATACATGTTGCAGGAGCTAAAAAACAGGACATGAGCTGCGAAGGGGTCACTTTCCGGCAGTGCCATCGCTGGTGACGGAGCTGTGCTGGGCGACTTCGCCTCGTGGAGGCTTAGGATCGGCAGCGCCTCGCCTTGGCTTGGTGCTGAAAGCACGGAACTTTGCCAGTAGAGCCTCCGCTCGACCCTTCACGGCCTTAGCAGCGATAGCAGCAAGCTCGCCGCTCATGGGCTCCAGCAGGCTGTCAAGGTCAACATCGGGGTCGCGAAGGTAGATGTGGTAGAAGACACGCGTCAGCGCTACGGAAGAAAGGACACGCGCCTTAGCCTCAGCCGTGGGGCCAAGGCCGAGGGCGACTTCTTCAAGGGCGTGAACTAGGAAGGGAAGCAGCTTGGCAGGGCCGTCTTCGGCGCCGGCCAGCGGGCTCTCCAGGCCGCTATCATAAAGCAACTTCAGCAAGGTGCGAGCCTTCTCCTCCAGCTTCGCAAAGGCCACGCGGTCCTTGGCCAGGACCCGCGCCTTGCCGTCCAGCTCGACCCTCTTCGCCTCCAACGCCTGCTCCAGCGCACCTAAGCCGCCATGGCGTTCATCAAGTTTGGCATCCCGGTCCTTGGCGGCAGCCTCGCGAGCCTTCATGTCTTCCTCCTTCTCTTGGCGGTCACGGGCCTCCTTGGCGACTTGGTCGCACAGGCCTTGCAGCTCGCTCTCCAGCACCTTGCAACGACCCCGGATATCCGCAACCTCACCCAAGGCGGCACCGCGAGCGGCCTTGGCCTCAAGGATGGCCTGCTTCTCCTCGTCGCAAGCCGTCGTGGCCTGACCCAGTGCCGCTCGGACTGAAGCATCAGAGCAGACCCACCCGGAGGCCAGCTCCATGCGCCCGGCCAAAAAGAGAGAGTCGGCGCCCAGAAGATCTTTCCGCAGCCGGTCCAGCTCAGTAGCGGCATGATCCAGGATAGTAGAAGGAGTCGGAGAAATGGCAGTTGGCGGAGTAGGAGGAGAAGACGTCAGCGTGATCACAGCACCATGAGTTGGGACCTTCAGCGCCCCGATGACTACGGCAGTGGCGTCAGGCAGGGGCACCTCGGGAGTCGCTTGGGCCACGGGGGATGAGCTCGCCCCAACTAGCCCCGCCAGGCCTCGCGAGGATGACCGGGCAGGAGAGGCCCGTGTCTTGCCACCCCTTCTCCCACGGGTGGAGGTGCTGGCCCGGACGAAGCCTCAGGAGGCCCCTTCAGTTTTTTCCCCGCAGGCACCGGCCTAGCCAAGGAATATGGACGCCAAGCCTCAACAATGAAGCAAGAAGCAAAACGAGAATCAGGCGCTTACTGGTCATCGCTCGCGGGCTCAAGCAACCTTCGGTCGAACATGAAGCCCGAGAGCCGGCTGCTGGGATCAACCTCAGGAGACTCGGGAGCAGGAGGCGCGTCTGCAGATCGCCTCGAGCGGACCCGCGGAGAACCAGCCCCCTCCTGTCCTTCTTCGGGATCGGGGTTGAGCACTCGCCGCCCCGCTCGTCGCCATCCTCGTCATCGTCCGGAATGAGGCGAAGAGCGTGGGACCTGCACTGAGGGAGGGGCGCTCTCGACTCCCTGTCGGTCGCCTCAGAATCGGGCTCCTCTTCCTGCTCCTCTTCTTCCTCCTCTCCGCTGGAGTCGCCGGAGGATACGTTCACCGTCGCCAGGGCCGCCAGGCCCTCAGGAACCTCCATGGGCACAGACCCGTCCCCGTTGAAAGCGGACATGGAGTTCACCACCTGCTCCCAATCATCCCGAAGGAACAGGGGTACGGGAGCATCTTCCAATCTCGCCACGTCTCCCCCAACCAAGGATTGGAGGACCACGGCCAGATCTTCGTCGGCCAGGACTTCGGAGCTCGGGAGAAGGGCAGCATCGCCCCCCCCCGAGCCTCCACAGCGGAAGCGAGTGTTCCCGAAGCAGAGCCACCCGATGCTCCAGGAACTCCCTCAGGAGCGACGCCCCGGTCAGTTTCCCCGTCGCCATGTTGCCCGGCCATAGGTCCGCGTCCATCCTATCCAGCACTGGCTTCGCGTGGGGATCAACAAGCTCCGCGCGGGACCAAGCATTGACAGACTTGGGCTGCCCCGTGGGCAGAATCAGCCGGGGATGGGTGCGCCCAGCATCCACCATGACCCACTTGCTCCTGAAGCCTTCAATCCTCTTCCTAGGCTTCGAGATAGCATTGGAGCTGGCGTACGCAATGAAGCTCGCGCATGCGGTGACGGGGCCGCGAGAGACCCGGAGGTAAAAGTAATGGCGCAGCAAGGCCACCGAGGGCCTTACCCCTACATGAGCCTCGCAGTAGTCGGCGAAAATCGCCAGGACAAGAACAGAGTTGGGATGGAGGTGCAGAGCTTGCAGATTGTAATGGTGGAGAACGGAAAGGAAGAACTCAGAAAAGGGGGGCACCAGACCGGCAGCGATGGTGCTCACGAAGAGCGGGTAGAAGGTGCTTCCCTTGCTCTCGGGAAGGGCGAAACTAACCTTGAGCACGGCTGCCCCGTCGTTGCCTTGCGCCGCCATCATCTGGCACGTCCGAGCAAGGTTCTTCTCCGACACATTTCGAGGATCCAGAGCGGTCGAGTACCATGCTCCGGCCGGGATCTGGCGAGGCGCGATGCCTTGCTAGGATGCATGGTTGGAGTAGATCTGGGTATTTTTGATGCGAGAAGGATAGGAGCGAGAAAGGGGATCTGGGCAATGACTGGAGAAGGCAAACAATGTAAGCCTAGATGGGTGCCGCTCTCTTGTCAATTCGTGCGGTTGCCGAGGCGTCGTGGGGAGCCAGGACGCCCACATCCAATCAACCGCCACGCGGTGCCCAAGGCCATAGAATAAATTTTTTCCCATCTCAAAGCCTTTTTAAACAAGAAACTCACTCAAGCATTTATACCATGGTCTAGGAGCTTGTTTAAGACCATAAAGAGCTTTGTGAAGTTTGTAAACATGATTAGATTTCTTAGGATTAACAAAGTTGAGAGGTTGTTTGACATAAACTTCCTCCTCAATTTCACCATTTAGAAAAGCACTTTTTATGTCCATTTGATATAAAGTAATGTCATGATGATTGCCATAAGCAACTAAGATGCATACAGACTCAAGTCTAGCAATGGGGGCATATGTCTCACCATAATCCATACCTTCAATTTGAGTGTAGCCTTGAGCAATGAGACGAGCCTTGTTGCACACAGCTTGTCCATCTTCATCTTGCTTATTTCGAAACACCCATTTGGTTCCAATGACATTGTGCTTCTCATCAGGCTTTTCAACCAATGTCCACACTTGGTTCCTCTCGAAATTGTGTATCTCTTCATGCATAGCGTTCACCCATTCCGAATCATCAAGAGCCTGTTCAACATTCGTAGGTTCAATACTAGAAATAAATGAGTAATGTTCCACAAAAGCTAGCCAAACGAGTTTACAGTGAGTAATTCTCCTGGTTTGAATATCATCGAAGATTTGTTCGACGGGATGATCTCTTGAGACTCTTGCTCGAACTCGTGAGATATTTTGTTTGGGTCTGGGTGGAACATCCTCTTCATTGTCTTGCTCTTCCTCTTGTATTTGTACGTTGTCAATGGCGTTGTCGTTCTCTCGTGAAGGTGGAGAAGGAGGTCAATGAGGTTCATCTTGTTGTACATCCTCGTTTCCATCATCTTGATGTGTTCCACTTGTGGATGCCTCCAAGTCAACTTGTGGTTCACCTTGGTGTGAAGTTGAGGCTTCCACATGAACGGACGAGGTACTCTCATTCACCTCCGTTGGGTGAATCCTGCCAATTGACAAGTCTTGAATTGCTTCCAAGGGATCTTTGTCTCCTACATCAATCGGCAATTTCTCTACTTGCGAGTCGTTAGATTCATCAAACTTTAGATCTACCGTTGTCGGCGTTCTGGGAACGGGGGTACCCAGACTTGCCTGCCTGCAGCCTGCGGTCTGGCTCAGGGAGTGGCCCAGTATGGCCCATATTCATCAACACATGCTCAAGACGCTTGAGGGAGTCCTGGATTAGGGGGTGTCCGGATGGCCGGACTAAGACCTTTGGCCAGACTCCCGGACTATGAAGATACAAGATCGAAGACTCCGTCCCGTGTCCGGATGGGACTTTCCTTGGCGTGGAAGGCAAGCTTGGTGATACGATATGAAGATCTCCTCCCATTGTAACCGACTCTGTGTAACCCTAGCCCTCTCCAGTGTCTATGTAAACCGGAGAGTTTTAGTCCATAGGACGAACAACAATCATACCATAGGCTAGCTTCTAGGGTTTAGCCACTCCGATCTCGTGGTAGATCTACTCTTGTACTACCCATATCATCAATATTAATCAAGCAGGAGTAGGGTTTTACCTCCATCGAGAGGGCCCGAACCTGGGTAAAAACATCATGTCCCTTGTCTCCTGTTACCATCCGCCTAGACGCACAGTTCGGGACCCCCTACCCGAGATCCACCGGTTTTGACACCGACATTGGTGCTTTCACTGAGAGTTCCTATGTGTCGTCGCCTTTAGGCCCGATGGCTTCTTCGCTCGTCAATCGCGATGCGGTCCGGGATGAGACTTTTCTCCCTGGACAGATCTTCGTATTCGGCGGCTTCGCACTGCAGGCCAACTCGGTCGGCCATCTGGAGCAGATCGAAAGCTACGCCCCTGACCATCAGGTCAGGTTTGGAAGCTTAAACTACACGGCCGACATTCGAGGGGACTTGATCTTCGACGGATTCGAGCCACGACCTGGCGCGCCGCACTGTCACGATGGGCATGATTTAGCTCTGCCATCGGACAACACCCAGAGCGTCGCTCAGGTGTCCGCTCCGACCGTTAGCTCGGAGCCCACTGCGCCAGTCGGCGACGGACGGTTGGATGCCGCCTCGGAAGCTGCAAGCTCTACGGCGATAGGGCCAGATACCAGCCTAGTCCTTCGCAAGGCCCGTGGCTCCAAGGTGCCGGACTCCGTAAATCCCGCACCTCTTCCGATTAAGCCCGATGGGGCTCCAGTCATGGATTCACCGTCGTAGACGTCTTTCAGCACTCGCCTTTTGGCGATATCCTGAATTCATTAAAGTCTCTCTCTTTGTCAGGAGAGCCCTGGCCGAACTACGGCCAACACGGTTGGGACGCGGACAACAAAGAAATTCAAAGCCCACCCACCACCCACTTCGTAGCCACTGTCGACGATTTAACCGACATGCTCGACTTTGACTCCGAAGACATCGACGGCATGGACGCTGATGAGGGAGACGATCAAGAACCAGCACCTATAGGGAACTGGAAAGCCACCTCGTCATATGACATATACATGGTGGACACCCCTAAAGCGGGGTATGGCAAGGAGAAAATGGAGGATGATCCCTCCAAGAAGCAACCCAAGCACCGACATCAGCGGCGCTGCTCTAAGTCCCGCCAAAGCAAAAATGGCGATTCCGGCACCGGAGATAACAACACGCCGGACAGTGCCAAAGACAACCCCCTCCAGCAGGATTTAGTGCAGGATGAAGGAGCCAGCCCTCATGAGAGAGCGGCCGATAAAGAGGATGAGGACGACAATTATATGCCTCCCTACGAAGACGAGGCAAGCCTCGACTACGATGAATTCCTCGTGCCAGAGGATCCTGTCGAACAAGAGCGTTTCAAACGCAGGCTCGTAGCCACGGCAAGCAGCCTCAAGAAGAAATAACAGCAACTTAGAGCTGACCAAGACTTGCTAGCCGATAGATGGACCGAAGTCCTGGCGGCCGAAGAGTATAAACTAGAACGCCCATCTGAGAGCTACCCAAAGCGCAGGCTGCTACCCCAACTTGAGGAGGAAGCAACTAAACCTACATCACCAGGGTACGATGCGCCCGATCGGCCACCCCGTGGCCACGATAGAGAGGCCTTCAGGCCCTCGACCCAAGTCGCACCCCGGCACCGCTCAAAACACACCAGAGTACGGGGAGACGCAACAGACCTGCGAGACATCTTGGAGAATAAGGCAAGGCAAACAACATCGATCTATGGATTGCATGGGCGCCCCGCTTCACGTGACGCTAGCCGTCATGCCGGACATAATAAGTATGGCCTGGCCAAATACAACAGACCAAGCTCGTCCGAGCTGCGTTGTGATATAGCCCACTACAGGGGCGCCGCACACCCACTACGCTTCACAGACGAAGTAATGGATCATCAAATCCCTGAGGGCTTCAAACCCGTAAACATCAAATCATACGATGGCACAACAGATCCTGCGGTATGGATCGAGGATTATCTCCTTCATATCCACATGGCCCGTGGTGATGATCTACACGCCATCAAATACCTCCCGCTCAAGCTTAAAGGACTAGCTCGACATTAGCTTAATAGCCTGCCAGTGGAGTCGATTAGTTGTTGGGAGGACCTGGAATCCGCATTCCTTGACAACTTCTAGGGCACGTATGTGCGACCACCAGACGCCGATGACCTAAGCCACATAATCCAGCAGCCAGAGGAATCGGCCAGACAATTCTGGACACGGTTCCTAACCAAGAAAAACCAAATAGTCGATTGTCCGGACGTCGAGGCCCTTGCAGCCTTCAGGCACAACATCCGGGATGAATGGCTTGCCCGGCACCTAGGACAGGAAAAGCCAAAATCTATGGCAGCCCTCACGACACTCATGACCCTCTTTTGTGCGGGAGAAGACAGCTGGCTAGCTCGTAGCAATAACATAACCAAGAGCCCCAACAATTCAGATACCAAGGACAACAACGGCAGGTCACGTCGCAACAAGCATAAGCACCGCATTAACGGTGACAATATTGAAGATACGACAGTCAATGCCGGATTCAGAGGCTCTAAACCGGGTCAGCGGAAGAAGCCATTCAAAAGAAACCCTCAGGGCCCATCCAGCTTAGACCGGATACTCGATCGCTTGTGCCAGATACACGGCACCCCCGAACAGCCAGCCAATCACACCAACAGGGATTGTTGGGTGTTCAAGCAGGCAGGCAAGTTAAGTGCCGAAACCAGAGACAAGGGGCTACATAGCGATGACGAGGAGGGGCCCCAGCCACCGAACAACAAAGGACAGAAGGGATTTCCCCCGCAAGTTCGGACGGTGAACATGATATACGCAACCCACATCCCCAAAAGGGAGCAGAAGCATGCTCTCAAGGACGTCTATGCGTTGGAGCCAGTCGCCCCAAAGTTCAACCCATGGTCCTCCTGCCCGATCACCTTCGATCGAAGCGACCATCCCACCAGCATCCGTCACGGCGGATTCGCCGCACTGGTCCTAGACCCAATTATCGACGGATTTCACCTTACCAGAGTCCTAATGGACGGCGGCAATAGCCTGAACCTGCTTTACCAGGACACAATGCGAAAAATGGGCATCGATCCTTCAAGGATTAAACCCACAAAGACAACCTTTAAAGGTGTCATACCAGGTGTAGAGGCCAGCTGTACAGGCTCGGTTACACTCGAAGTGGTCTTCGGATCCCCGGATAACTTCCGGAGTGAGGAGTTAATCTTCGACATAGTCCCATTCTGCAGCGGCTATCACGCCCTGCTTGGACGAACCACATTTGCAAAATTCAATGTGGTGTCGCACTACGCATATCTCAAGCTCAAGATGCTGGGACCTCGCGGAGTCATCACGGTAAACGGAAATACCGAACGCTCTCTCTGAACGGAGGAGCACATGGTGGCCCTGGCGGCGGAAGTACAGAGTAGCCTCTCAAGGCAGTTCTCCAATCCAGGCATCAAATGGCCAGACTACGTCAAGCGAGCCCGAAGTAACCTACAACAAATCCGGCTGGCATGTTCCGAGCAAGCACAGCAGTGCAGCCCAACCCCAGCCTCCGCCAAATGGCGATACTGATACCACGCGTACATAATTATGCGTTAGAGATACCATGGGCATAAGGGGAGGGGCACAACAATGGCACGCCCAGAATGAGGCTCAACCGCACTAAGGGGCTCCCTATTTCGCCGTTTTCCTTTTTACACACTTTCAGGACCCAACTATTTGGAAGGCCTGTCCGGCAATACACTCGCCGAACCCATGATGCAACAGCCAGGGAGAGAGCAATCCACGTCAAAAGTCCAGGTGGTCTCTATAACGAGTTTAATACCTGTTTTACTTACAATCCCGCAGCTTGCCCCTCGAGGGGAACATGTCAAATACTCCCATCTCTTGCTTACCGCACTTCTTGTATCGTTCTGCTTTCGCAGCAGCCCTTTTTTAATAAACAATATATAGCTCTTACCTATTATTGTACTTATATATTTTTTATATACAAATATGTTTAGTCATGACATTCTGCAACCGTACACTTTGGTGCGGACAATACACCAGGGGCTTACAACACCCCATAACATGGTGTGAGAAGACCGAACACTCTCATGAGTGCGGCACCCCGAACTTATAGCACTATATGCATCAGCTCCGAATCATGTCTTTGGTCAATAGTTGGGTTTGCCCGGCTCCCATGTTTTGGTACCTTACGTTCCGCATTGTTGGCTAAGGTAGCACTGGGAGAACTACTGCGATTGTGCCCCAGTTGAGCTGGGTTAACACCTCAGTAGAGAAAGCTAAAACTGACTGTCATGATAGTGCGAGAGACCGGTCGCTGTTCGCGAGGTTTCTTTTAGTCCTTAAAGACTTATGCCGCTTCGAGCGAGGAACCGGACTTATCCGGCCTAGGCGTGGATAGCGCCCCGAACTCGGTCTTCCGAATACTAGGGGCTTCGCTGAAATTTAAAATTATAGAATTCTATGGCTAAGTGAGAGTGATAAAGCATTATAAGTCCGACGGCCTGGTTCGTTGTGCTGAACACCTCCCTAGATGGACCCAAGAATGGGAACAAGAGCGCTCAGGTTTATCCCAAACACCCCAACACTCGTGACATGGGGGTCGAAGCCGACGACTTGCATCTCTCAGATTTGATAAACGGCCGCACAGAAGGTAATATTTTAAATTAACAAGCGTTGCTTAACGCATATGAACAAAGCTTCAGCGTACAGGATAACAAATGCGCGTCTACTAAAAAATTACATCTTTGGAGCACTCATCCGCTATACGGCGGGCACCCTTCAGAACGCCATTATAATACATCTCGGGCGTACGATACTCCTTGCCCGGCGGTGGCGCGTCCGTCAATAGCTTCTCCGCGTCTAGCTTGCCCCAGTGCACCTTAGCATGGGCAAGGGCCCGACGGGCACCTTCAATACAAACGGAGCGCTTGACGACCTCAATCCACGGACACGCGTCCACCAGCCGCCGCACCAGACCGAAGTAGCTCCCAGGCATGACTTATCCAGGCCATAGCCGAGCTATGAGGCCCTTCATGGCATGTTCGGCCACCTTGTGGAGCTCGACTAGCTGCTTCAGCTGGTCGCTCAGGGGCACCGGATGTTCGGCCTCAGCATACTGAGACCAGAACACTTTTTCCGAGCTCCCCTCTTCGGCTTGGTAGTATGCGGCGGCATCAGACACACTACGGGGCAGATCGGTGAACGCTCCTGGAGAGCTTCGGATTCGGGTAAGTAGCAGATAATTAACTTTTATATTTTTGCTTTGCATAAAGAATGCCTTACCCGCCGCTATCTTCATCATCGCCTCGATCTCCTGAAGGGCCTTCTAGGCTTCGGCCTTAGCGGTCTTGGCACTCTCAAGAGCCAAGGCAAGCTCGGACTCTCGAGTCTTTGAGTCACGCTCCAAACTCTCGTGTTTTTCCACGAGAGCCTGAAGCTTTTGCCGCACCTCCGCCACCCGCGCCTCCTGCTTCTCTCGCTCGGTGCGCTCCAAGGCCGCACTCTTTTCGTCCTTGGAGACCACCTCCTTCAGGGTCGCCACCTCGGTCTTGGCTCCTGCAAAATTAACGTTGGTCCTGTTATTATTTTGCAACCAAGTATTTCTATATACATTTACAGGAGGTACTATGTACCCTCTTTATCCTCAAGCTGCTTCTTGGCACGGCCGAGCTCACTTTCGGACCGCTCAAGGCTCTCCTTCAATGCATTGACCTCCGCATTCAGTGCGGCAGAGGTCAGCAGCGCAACCTGCATTCCCATATTGACATATTTCTATTAGACTCCTGCGTATATCTTTTTATATCCTCATCTCGGCTTTTCTTTTCGAACACCGAACTGAGCATCAGGGGTTACTTTCTATGTGGCAATATTTTTTATATGTTTTTGAACACATACCTCAAAGCCCGTTAACAGGCTTGTACAGGCTTCCGTCAGCCCGCTCTTGGCGGACTTAACCTTCTTAGTCACCGCACTCATAACAGTGCGGTGTTCCTCGTCGATGGAGGCGCCGTTAAGCGCCTCCAGCAAATTGTCCGGCGCCTCCGGATGGACGGAAGTCGCCAGCGTCGCAGGCTTGCCCTTCTTATGAAGGCGCCGCCTGTCTGACTCTAGAGCCGCTGATGGTTCCGGAGCAGTGTCCGGCCTGGGGCCGGACTTAGATCCCTCCGGGGCTTTACCCCCTTCAGGCCTGGAGTCCGGAGATCGCCTTGCGGCACCTCCAGGACCACCTCCTCCTGGTTTAGTCCCTTTTGGGACCCCACCTCGGCGTCGTCCGCAGGGAGCAGAGAGGAGGCCGTCAGAAGCGAAGCGCTGTTCACATCCGACGAATTCAGGGAGCCGCTCGACGAATCACCAAGCTGAGCTTTGGTCGGACTACATGATTAAAATTCGGCGTTAGACATTACCAAATAATAGAAGAGCGCCATGAGTCATTCGGGTAACCGGACACTTACAACTTTGTCAGGGGCTTGACCCTGGATGGCCATTCCTCCCCGCCGTCTTCGGCATCGGAGGCGTAGTCCGGCAGATGGGTCTTCCCCTTCTTGGACCCTCCGGCCTTCCTAGTTGGGGTGGCCTTCCTTTACTTTCCTCCCCCCATTGGAGGGGGAGAGGCTTCTTCTTCTCCTTCCTCCTCCTCGTCTTTCGAAGCGGAGGGCACGTCGGGGTTGTCGGGCCATGAATCCGACACCACTGGGCACCGGGAACTCTTTCGGGTCCCCGTGGCCTTCTCCTTGGCCTTCTTCTCCGGCACCACGTGAGGTGCCGGAACCAGTAGCTTCGCTAAGCGTGCGTCTGCTGGGCCTTTGGGCAAAGGGGTCGGACAGTCAAACTGTCCAGATGTCCTCTTCCAGTCCTGTCAAAGGAAGGGGAGTTTAGATCCCACATAAAGTCACACTATGAAATTCGGGTATCCCATAAGGGACTAAATGTAAGCTTACTTTGGAGGCTTGACGTTTGGCGCAAAATCTGCGATCCTCGGTGACGGGAGGGGAGAACTCAGAACTCTTGAAAAACACCTTCCAGGCGTCCTCGTGCTTCGTTTCGAAGAGCCGGGGATAGAGTCTGGTGCTGGGCCGGGTCAAACTCCCACAAATTGAAGTCCCGTCGTTGACACGGGAGGATCCGGTAGAAGAGCATGACCTGGACTACGTTAACAAGCTTGACCTTCTTGGTCACCAGGTCTCGGACGCAGGTTTGGAGTCTGGTCACCTCTTCCGGATTGCCCCACGACAGGCCCGTCTCTTTCCAAGATGTGAGCCGGGTGGGAATGCCGGATCGAAATTCGAGGGCCGCTACCCACTTAGGGTCACGCAGCTCAGTGATATAGAACCACCCCGATTGCCACCCTTTGATGGTTTCCACGAAGTCACCCTCGAGCCAAGTGACATTGGCCATCTTGCCCACCATAGCACCTCCGCATTCTGCTTGTCGGCCTTTCACAACCTTCGGCTTGACGTTGAAGATCTTCAGCCATAGGCCAAAGTGAGGCTGGATGCGGAAGAAGGCCTCACACACGACGATAAGCGCCGAGATATTGAGGATGAAGTTCGGGGCCAGATCGTGGAAGTCCAGGTCGTAGTAGAACATGAGCCCCCGGACGAACGGGTGAAGAGGAAAACCCAGTCCGCGGAGGAAATGGGGAAGAAAAACAACCCTCTCATGGGGCCTGGGGGTGGGGATGAGTTGCCCCACATCTGGAAGCCGGTGCGCGATGTCGTCAGACAAGTATCCGGCCTTCCTCAGCTTTTTGATTTGCCCCTCCGTGATGGAGGAGGCCATCCATCTACCTCCCGCTCCGGACATGGTTGGAGAAGGTTGAGGTGGGAAGTGCGGGCTTGGGCGCCGGAGCTAGAGCGCGCAGGGACGGATAAGCAGAAGAGGAAGAAGGCGTGAATGGAAAGGGCGGATTCTTATCCCCTTATATGGGCAGCCAAAACTACGAGCCCCCCACCGGCCTAATAAAACTCGCTTATCTCCCAAGCGTCGCGGTTAATGGCGCGGTTGGGTTACCCACGCCCGTATTGATGAGAATCCCGGAATAAGAGGACACGGTCTCTGCTTTGACAAGACGTGCCAAGGAAACCGCCTCGCTAAACGCGCTGAGGTGGAACAGTAAAAGGAATAAAAGCCTGGCTGTGGCATGATGTCACGCCGCGGAATACGTCAGCAGATCCGATTGATGCAAATATTATTCCATCTACGGTGGAATGTGGAACTTATTTTGCAGAGCCGGACACTACCCTGGTGTTCAACATCTTCTATCGAATATTCGGCGGAGGAACCCGCCTTGCAATGCCGAAGACAACTTGCGCGCCGGACTCGTCGTCATTGAAGCCTGGTTCAGGGGCTACTGAGGGAGTCCTGGATTAGGGGGTGTCCGGATGGCCGGACTCCCGGACTATGAAGATACAAGATCGAAGACTCTGTCCCGTGTCCGGATGCGACTTTCCTTGGCGTGGAAGGCAATCTTGGCGATACGATATGAAGATCTCCTCCCATTGTAACCGACTCTGTGTAACCCTATCCCTCTCCGGTGTCTATATAAACCGGAGAGTTTTAGTCCATAGGACGAACAACAATCATACCATAGGCTAGCTTCTAGGGTTTAGCCACTCCGATCTCGTGGTAGATCTACTCTTGTACTACCCATATCATCAATATTAATCAAGCAGGAGTAGGGTTTTACCTCCATCGAGAGGGCCCGAACCTGGGTAAAAACATCGTGTCCCTTGTCTCCTGTTACCATCCGCCTAGACGCACAGTCCGGGACCCCCTACCCGAGATCTGCCGGTTTTGATACCGACAACCCTCGTGAGGGGCCGAGCCTCGCGGGGTGGACGACAGGAGGCTTCCTCGGGTACAGCCTCGTCAGGCTGGCTCGCGAGGAGGCGGAGAGATCAAGGCGGGGTACCTCACGAGGTGCCCATGAAGCAATCCATGACGACCGAGGCTAGGCGGGCGCCAGGCGCGCGCCGGCCTGCGCAGAGTCCTTGTTTCCTCTTTGGTGCAAAGGGGGCAAGCGTAGGCGAGAGTATCAAGCAAAGGCAACCATTTCAGTGAAACAAGACCAAGACCAGCAGGATGGCAGGACGGAGGTAATTGTGGAGCCCAAGTCGGCGTCACCGTCAGGGTCTTTGGCAGGCGAGGACCAACTTTAGTCAGGATATGTGTACTAGATGTTCCCCTTCAAAATGGCCAAATGTTGGCGCCCTTCCCGCTCAATATTTGGGGAGACGCACAGGGCCTCCGCCTATAAATAGGACCAGCCACCCACATGGTAGGGGAGAGATTTCGGGCAGACTAGAGGGAGAGATTTCGGGCAGACTAGTGAGAGAGAGAGAGGCAACGGATCTCACCCAAGCAGTTCATTGCACCAGCAAAGAACAGACCCTCGCGAGGCTGTTCTTCCTTGTACTGTTCATCATCAGCCCTTGAGGCAATCCACCACACCACAAACTGGAGTAGGGTATTACACCACGATGGTGGCCTGAACCAGTATAAATCTCGTGTCCCTTGTATTGTTCTTCGTGTAGTTCTAGATCCTGGCGAGGCGACGAGACATGGGTAGGCAGGAGGTGTGATCTCCGCGTGCACCCCAGAGTTCGAACCTAGAGGGTCTGCCGGAACCCGAAATCCAGCAACCGTCTCTTCAACCTTTCGGGTCAAATTGTTGTAGACACGGTACGTGTGAGAGTTTGAGTTGTAACCGAGTAGAAAACCTTCATGAGATTTAGGGACAAATTTCGAATGACGAAGCTTATCAAGAATGTAACATTTTGAGCCAAATACTCGAATGTAACCAACTTGGGGTTTGTTACTAGTGAGAAGCTCGTATGCCATCTTCCCAAGAAGCTTGTGAAGATATAGTCGATTTGTTGCATGACAAGCTGTGTGAACCACTTTCGCCAAAAATGTCTTGGCGTCTTGTATTCATCAAGCATCGTTCTTGCCATCTCAATGAGCGTCTAGTTCTTCCTCTCAACAACTCAATTTTGTTGAGGTGTGTACGTAGCTGAGAACTCATGTGAAATCCCTTCTTCGTCAAGAAAGGTATCCACATTGGCGTTCTTGAACTCCATTCCATTGTCGCTTCGAACCTTCTTGATCTTCACTTCAAATTGGTTTTGGGCCTTCCTAGCGAAGTTTTTGAAGATCTATTGGACCTTCGATTAATCATCAATAAAGAACACCCACGTAAATCTGGAAAAATCATCAACAATGACCAAACCAAATATGTTACCACCGAGACTCTTGTAGGCGTTGGGACCAAAGAGATCCATATGAAGCAGCTCGAGTGGTCTTCTCGCAGTCATGATGTTCTTCATGGGATTACTTCCTCCAACTTGTATTCCTGCTTGACAAGCACTGCAAAGTCTATCCCGATCAAATACAACATCTTTAACTCCAAGGATATGATCACCTTTAATAAGCTTATCAAGATTTCGCATGCCCATGTGACCTAACCTTCTATGCCATAACCAGCCTTTAGAAGATTTAACAATTAAGCAAGTTCTAGGTTGAGCATTTTTAGTGAAGTCAATAATGTTTAGATCACCTCTACGTATACCGGTAAACACCATATTATGATTATCTCTTCGAAACACATGGAAATCTACTTCACTAAATAGGATATTGAAACCGAAATCTGCTAGTCTAGATACAGAAAGCAAATTCTAGCCAAGAGATTCAACGAGCATAACATTTTGAATGGAGCTGTCATGTGAGATGGCCACCTTACCGAGGCCAACCACCTTACCCTTTGAGTTATCACCAAAAGTGACATACTTTCGGGGACCATTGTTTTCAGCAAGCTCACGAAACATATCATTGTCACCGGTCATGTGATCGGTACATAAAGTATCAAGAACCCATTCCTTTCCTCCGGCCATGTAACCGTGAAGTTTAGCCATAAGACCAAAGTGTCTCATAGACTCATTGAGATCAAATTTACTATCATCATCCTCATCATAATATCCATGTTCAACATCATCTTGGGATTGATCATCACCTAGAGAGGGTGATTCATTTGATTTATGTTCATGACAACATGCATCTTTGTGGATTCTAATGACTTGAGAAATGATGCTACTAGTGACTCCAAAATATCCTTTGGCACACATGAGATTACGAAGCTCAAATAGGCAATCATCAAAATTTGGATCACTAGGTTTCATCTTACGAAAAGCTATGGACTTTCGAAGAATCTCATCGAGATTTTTCAAAGATTAGTTTGGAAAGCATTCCTCAAGATATTTCCAAATAGTATAAGCACAATCAAAAGTAGGCAAACATGCAAGCAACTTTCTAGGCAATCCTCTTATGATAAGATTGATAGCTCTAAGATTGCGGGTCCTGTCAAGATATTCATCAGGGGTAGGATGCAAGGGATTAATAGGAGGCACACAAGGGCTAATAATGTAATTGATAAAATCATATTCATTCAAAATCTCAAGCATCTCATTTTTCCAAGCATTAAAGAACTCTCTGTCAATCATAGGCACTCTACGTCTAATACTCACAATCATAGACTCATCCGTCTTCCTCCAATCGTGATTAAACCAAATCAATGGAGACCAATGCTCTGATACCAATTGAAAGGATCGAGAAGAGGTGTCTAGGGGGGGTGATTAGATGCTTCACAAGTAAAGGTGTCAATTTTTAAGTTCTTCAAGTTGAGGTGGAGTTTTAGCACAGTTTTAAGCATACACAATACATTTCAAGCAAGCATGGCAAGAGTATATAAGAAGTAGAAAGTAAAGCATGCAAGTTGCAAGAAAGTAAACGGATGGAATTGGAGTGTGCAAACGCAATTGGCGACACGGAGATTTTTGGCGTGGTTCCGATAGGTGGTGCTATCGTACATCCACATTGATGGAGACTTCAACCCATGAAGGGTAATGGTTGCGCGATTCCACGGAGGACTCCACCCATGAAGGGTCCACGAAGAAGCAACCTTGTCTATTCCACCATGGCCATCACCCATGAAGGACTTGTCTCACTTGGGTTGATCTTCACAAAGTAGGCGATCTCCTTGCCCATACAAACTCCTTGGTTCAACTCCACAATCTTGACGGAGGCTCCCAAGTGACACCCAACCAATCTAGGAGACGCCACTCTCCAAAAGGTAATAGATTGTGTGTTGATGATGAACTCCTTACTCTTGTGCTTCAAATGATAGTCTCCCCAACACTCAACTCTCTCACACAGATTTCGCTATGGTGGAAAGATGATTTGAGTGGAAAGCAACTTGGGGAAGGCTAGAGATCAAGATTCTTGTGGTTTTAGTGGAATGTCTTGGTATCAACACATTAGTAGGTGGTTCTCTCTCAGAAAATAAGTAGTGGAAGTGTAGGCACGTTCTGATGGCTCTCTCTCAAATGCAGAAGGGGGTGGAGGGGTTTATCTAGCCTCCACACATAATCTAGCCGTTACACACATTTTACCAAACTCGGTCAGACCGAATAGAGAAACTGAGTGAGACCGATTCAGTTCAAAATGTGAACGTTAGGATTTTCGGTGGGACCGACAAGATCAACTCGGTGAGACCGATGCGCTAGGGTTAGGTAAAAACCTCATCTCGGTGAGACTGATCGCATGAACTCGGTCAGACCGATTTTAGCACTTAATCAAACAGAAAGTTGGTCAAGCAAACTCTATGGTACCGATCGCTCATCCCGGTGAGACCGAAATGTTATGAAAAGGAAATAGAGAGTTTGCATTGCAAACTCGGTTGGACTGATCGCTCATCTCGGTAAGACTGAAACATATCAAAGAGAAACAGAGAGTTTGCAATCCCGTCTCGGTGGGATTGAAATCTCTATCGGTGAGACCGAACTAATTAGGGTTTCTGGCTATAGCTATGTCAAGAGAACTCGGTGGCGCCGGATAGGCTAAATCGGTGGGGCCGGACATATTTGGATTTGAGAAAGTGGTTGAGGGCTTTGGAGTATATCACTAAGCATTTTGAGCAAGTAGACCATTAAGCAACACCTCATCCCCTTTTAAAAGTATTGACTTTTCCTATGGACTCAATGTGATCTTGGATCACTAAAATTAAAATGTAGAGTCTTGAGCTTTTGCCAATCTTTATCCTTAGCATTTTGAAGGGGTTCCACATCCTCTTGTCCCGCCACTCCATTGTTGAACTCATCTGAAATGTACTAGATAAAAGCATTAGTCCAATAAGAGATATGTTGACATTAATTACCAAATCACCCAGGGAGCACTTGTGCTTTCAAATGGAAATGATGATCACTAATGTGCACAAGTAACGTTGCCTGGCATACTCAAATGGCTAGCCTCGATAGGAAAGTGACGCAAAAGGTAGGCTAGGATTCAAAAATGTAATGGCAAGAGATGCACAAAGGTGTCGTTGATGTTATCGCTCTTGCTTACAGTTGGGGTGTCACAATGGTGAAGTGGTTGTTGCCGATGAGGAGTCCGTGGAGAAGATGAGTGGCGGTGATGTTGGTGTCAAACCACCCCTAAGTAGCCGAAACGCGTTAGGAAACGATGAACCATAACTCAAATTCTCAAAACAAACGTGTCAAAATTGGAGGTAGTAGCGGGTACGCGATTGGTGGTTGCGGAAAGTGGTGGTGGTATATGTAAGTATTGGTGGAAACTAGGTAAAAATTGGCGAAAGTAGGCAGAAAAAGAAGTGGTGGAGGAGGTGTTGCTACGAGAGGCCGAATATCCGGCTTGCAGGCCAGATGTCTGGGGGCCACAGGCCGGATGTCCGAGGCTCCAAATCCTGGAGGAACTCAAGGAACTAGGTGGGTAAATCAAAATTTAAGGGCAAAACTCGTGGAATTTCGTGGATGGAATCGGGGAAAAGGAAGGGGGAAACTAGATCTACGAGTTGCACATCAAATCCATGGATCAAATGCAACAAACATAATCACACCAACAAATCACAAAAACAATTGGGGGCTATTTTTGTGGGAATTTTCAAAAGTGGGACAAAATCAAAGCAAAATTAGGCTAGAAAGTGGGGGTAGGGACGCAAAATTCGTGATCAACCATGGCTCATGAGACCAAGATGTTGTAGGGTGGAACCCTAATGGCTGATCTTTCGTGATTTGGAGCAGCATTCCCAAATAACACGAAGAACACATGAGAGCAAAACACTGAAGTCATCTAGATCCAATGACACATGTGCTAGATCAAGGTACACAAGAGGGAAACAAATGTCCAAATACAACAAAGAGTGATACACGGTTAACTAGTTCATGTCCATGAAGGAGGTCTTAAATTCACTAGGGGATCTTCCCACAAGGGTGATGTATGGTGGAAACCCTAAGGCCAATCTTTCACGAAATGGAGGGGATCTCACGAAGAACACGAGGGGAAACATGAGGGGAAACACTCAAATCAACAGAAATGATCATACATCTGCTAGATCCATGAGCATAAAGGGTGATACAAGATCCAAATGAAACAAAGGACGATACAAGAGGCAGTAGTTCTTCTCCGTGAGGAGGTCTTGAGGGGTCTTCCAGTGAGGGGTCTTGAACTTGGGGGATATTCTCCATAGAGGCCGCGGTCTCTGAAGGAGAAAGTATCAAGTGGATGAGCAAAGCTCTATCTCTCGAATGAGATAAACCTATGCTAACCCTAATAAGAAGGAGGAGGAGGAGGATATATAGTCTAGGGTCACGAAAGGGAACATGGGCTTCGGCCCAACACGCTGTCAACACACAGGCATTGGACGTTTGACAGTTATCGGTCGCCCGGTGTCTCGTGGGTGCTCGGATGTGCGGTAAGTGTCGGATGTCCAACATTTCAGCTCTGATCAGGTGGCGTTGGACTTCCAGTCGGGGTCGGGCATCCTGTGCATTGGTCGTCCGATGGTTCATGACCCACAAGTGTAGGGGATCAATCGTAGTCCTTTCGATAATTAAGAGAGTCGAACCCAACGAGGAGCAGAAGGAAATGATAAGCGGTTTTCAGTAAGGTTTTCTCTGCAAGCAGTGAAACTGTTGGTGATAGATAGTTTTGTGATAAGATAAATAGTAATGGGTAACAAGTAAATAAAGTAAACAAAGTGCAGCAAGGTGACCCAATCCTTTATGTAGCAAAGGATAAGCCTGGACAGTTTCTAATAATGAGAAAGGAGCTCCCGAGGACACATGGGACTTATCGTCAAGCTAGTTTTCATCACGTTCATATGATTCGCGTTCGGTAATTTGATAATTTGGTATGTGGGTGGACCGGTACTTGGGTACTGCCCTTACTTGGACAAGCATCCCACTTATGATTAACCCCTATTGCAAGCATCCGCAACTACAAAAGAAGTATTAAGGTAAACCTAACCACAACATTAAACATATGGATCCATATCAGCCCCTAACGAAGCAACGCATAAACTAGGGTTTAAGCTTCTATCACTCTAGCAACCCATCATCTACTTATTACATCCCCATGCCTTCCTCTAGGCCCAAATAATGGTGAAGTGTCATGTAGTCTATGTTCACATAACACCACTAGAGGAAAAGACAACACACATCTCATCAAAATATAGAACGAATACCAAATTCACATGACTACTAATAGCAAGACTTCACCCATGTCCTCAGGAAAAAACATAACTACTCATAAAGCACATTCATGTTCATAATCATAGGATTAATAATATGCATAAAGGATCTGAACATATGATCTTCCACCAAGTAGACCAATTAGTGTCAACTACAAGGAGTAATCAACACTACTAGCAACCCACAGGTACCAATTTGTGGTTTTGATACAAGATTGGATACAAGAGATGAACTAGGGTTTTGAGAGGAGATGGTTCTGGTGAAGATGTTGATGGAGATTGACCCCCTCCCGATGAGAGGATCGTTGGTGATGACGTTGGTGATGATTTCCCCCTCCTGGAGGGAAGTGTCCCCGGCAGAACAGCTCCGCCGGAGCCCTAGATTGATTCCACCAAGGTTCCGCCTCATGGCGGTGGAGTTTGGTCCCGTAAGCTTGCCCACGATTTTTTTTCCAGGGTAAAAGCTCTGATATAGCAGAAGATGGACACCGGAGGCCCACCAGGGGGCCCTAGAGATAGGGGCGCCGTGTAGGGGGGGCGCGCCCTCCACTCTCCTGGACAGGGTGTGGGCCCCTGGTGTATTTCTTTCGCTCAAAAATTCTTATTAAATCCAAAAAGATGTTTCGTGGAGTTTCAGGACTTTTGGAGCTGTGCAGAATAGGTTTCCAATGTTTGCTCCTTCTCCAGCCAGTATTCCAGCTGCCGGCATTCCCCCTCTTCATGGTAAACCTTGTAAAATAAGAGAGAATAGCCATAAGTATTGAGACATAATGTGTAATAACAACCCTTAATGCAATAAATATTGATATAAAAGCATGATGCAAAATGGAGGTATCAACTCCACCAAGCTTAGACATCGCTTGTCCTCAAGCGGAAGCCAAAATCGAAAAATATGTCCACATGTTTAGAGATAGAGGTGTCGATAAAAATAAAATATGGACATGAGGGCATCATGGTCATTCTTATAATAGAAATATATATAGATTTTATCATATGATTTCTTATGCTCAAGTAACAATCAGTTCACAATGTCAAGTATGGTTCAAAAACTTCATTGGGAACTAACAAACTATAATCTTAGTCATTGAAGCAATTGCAATTTATTGTAACATCAGAAAGAGTCAACAATAGAGCTTTTCAGCAAGCTCACATACTCAACTATCTTGTAGTCTTCTATAATTGCTAACACTCACGCAATACTTGTGGTTATGGAGTTTCAGCCGGACACTGAGAAAGATAGGGGCTTATTGTGTTGCCTCCCAACGTATTCACCTTTAGGTGATGTCAACAATAATAGCCCATGCTAACTAACATCCAATTGGATATA
This sequence comes from Triticum aestivum, assembly GCF_018294505.1. Lineage (NCBI taxonomy): Eukaryota > Viridiplantae > Streptophyta > Magnoliopsida > Poales > Poaceae > Triticum > Triticum aestivum. The sequence continues at coordinate 235,440,519 of NC_057804.1, read as the reverse complement.
CATATCATGATCTTTCAAACACGAGGAGCTTGCCAAAGGATAAAATGAAAAAGGGAAAGGTGGGGATCACCTTGACTCAAGCGTAAAGTAAAAACATAAAGTAAAAGATAGGCCCTTCGCAGAGGGAAGTAGAGATTGTCATGTGCGTTTAGGGTTGATGCACAAAATCTTAATGCAAAAGAACGTCACTTTATATTGCCCCTTGTATGTGGACCTTTATTATGCAGTCCGTCGCTTTTATTACTTCCACAACAAGTTCGTACAAAGCTTATTTTCTCTGCATTAGTAAGTCATACATATTTAGATAGCAATTTTTATTGCTTGCAGCATGACAACTTACTTGAAGGATCTTACTCAATCCATAGGTAGGTATGGTGGACTCTCATGGCAAAACTGGGTTTAAGGGTATTTGGAAGCACAAGTAGTATCTCTACTTGGTGCAAGGAATTTGGCTAGCATGAGGGAGAAAGGCAAGCTCAACATGTTTGGAAGGTCAATGACAATATACTTTAACTGAGATGCACGAAAACATAAACCATTACGTTGTCTTCCTTGTCCAACATCAACTCTTTTAGCATGTCATACCTAATGAGTGCTCCCAATTGTAAAAAGGTGTCCAAGATAATATATTTGTATGTGCCCATACCCATGTGATTATTTCTCCTGCTTCATGGTTGGTGTTATGATCTTCTTGGCGATGATGCCCTTCAGGATACGGTTCTCCTCCTCGAGCTTATTGACTTGTTGTTTGAGGTCCATAATTTCTTTACGAAGATTGCCCGTAACGGCCAAAGCTCCTTTTACCCAAGGATGCTGCATAGCTTCTGGAGAACAAGTGAAACTCTTTTTCATATTTTCATAAGAAAGAAATCTAGAGTTGGAAGGGGTGACCGAAGTAGGGACAGCCAGGCTAGGTAGTTCCCCCATAGTAAATTCTGCTCAGAGATGAGAGGTAACTTCTTGATCCTCCTCCATGGCATTTATCCTTTTCAAATCAGGCTCCATCTCATCCTCCGTTGATGGTCCAAAGTGATAGGCATCACTATTTGCTCCGGGACCTGGCGTTGGGTGAGACACTCGACTCTCCCCAACTGACTCCTGAGAAGACATCTTGCTTTATTTTGCAACAGGAATAGCTCGAAACGAAAACAGAGCATATTTGCGTGATACGGTGATCAAAACCTTCGGGAGTATATATAATGAATTTTTACCGACCAAAATACGTAATCTGCAAGAAAACGGAGTCCGGGAGGCACACGAGGTGCCCACGAGACAGGGGGGCGCGCCCAGTAGGGGGGCGCGCCCTCCACTCTCATGGGAGCCTCGTGTCCCTTTCGGACTACTTTCTTCCTAAAATTCTTAAATATTCCAAAACTGATAAAAATTGCCATTGGAGTCGTTTTGGAGTCGGTTTACTTACCGTACCACATACCTATTCCTTTTCGTAGTCTGGAACGTTCTGGAAAGTGTACCTTATGTATTCCTCAGGGGTTACGGTTTCAATAATATTAGTTTCAACATTGATAGGATTACCTGAAATGTAATGTTTAATTCTTTGACTGTTTACAACCCTCGGACTCGTGCCTTCGAAGTTGTTAATTTTTGTGGCACCAGAACGATAGACCTCCTCGATAACGTAAGGACCTTCCCATTTTGAGAGGAGTTTTCCTGCAAAAAATCTTAAACGAGAGTTGAATAATAATACATAGTCTCCTACGTTAAACTCACGCTTTTGTATCCGCTTATCATGCCAGCGTTTGACTTTTTCTTTGAATAGCTTGGCATTCTCATAGGCTTGAGTTCTCTATTCATCAAGTGAGCTAATATCAAATAACCTCTTCTCGCCGGCAAGTTTGAAGTCATAGTTGAGCTCCTTAATAGCCCAATATGCCTTATGTTCAAGTTCAAGAGGTAAATGACATGCTTTTCCATAAACCATCTTATATGGAGACATACCCATAGGATTTTGGTATGCAGTTCTATAGGACCATAATGCATCATCAAGTTTTTTGGACCAATTCTTTCTAGATCTATTCACAGTCTTTTGCAAAATTAATTTGAGCTCTCTATTGCTCAACTCTACTTGACAACTAGACTGCGGATGATAAGGAGATGTGATTCTATGATTGACATCATACTTAGCAAGCATCTTACGGAAAGCACCATGAATAAAATGTGAACCACCATCAGTCATAAGATATCTAGGGACTCCAAACCTCAGAAAAATAACTTCTTTAAGCATTTTAATAGAAGTGTTATGATCAGCACTACTAGTTGGAATAGCTTCTACCCACTTAGTAACGTAATCAACAGCAACTAAAATATGTGTATAACCATTAGAGGCAGGAAAAGGTCCCATATAATCAAAGCCCCAAAAATCAAACGGTTCAATAACAAGAGAATAATTCATAGGAATTTCTTGACGTCTACTAATGTTACCTATTCTTTGACATTCATCACAAGATAAGACAAACTTACGAGCATCATTGAAGATAGTAGGCCAATAAAAACCAGATTGTAGTACCTTGTGTGCAGTTCTATCTCCAGCGTGGTGTCCTCCATAGGATTCAGAGTGACACTTGCGTAGGATCTGTTCCTATTCATGCTCAGGCACACAACGTCTAATAACACCATCTACTCCTTTATAAAGGTGTGGATCATCGCAGAAGTAATGTCTTAAATCATAAAAGAACTTTTTCTTTTGCTGGTATGTGAAACTAGGTGGTATAAATTTAGCATCAATGTAATTAGCATAATCAGCATACCAAGGAGCAGTACGGGAACCATTAACGACCGCTAATTGTTCATCAGGAAAGCTATCATTAATAGGCAGTGGGTCATCACGAACATTCTCTAACCTAGATAAGTTATCTACAACAGGGTTCTCAGCTCCCTTTCTATCAATAATATGCAAGTCAAATTCTTGGAGCAAGAGAACCCATCTAATGAGTCTAGGCTTAGCATCTTTCTTTTCCATAAGATATTTAATAGCAGCATGATCAGTGTGAATAGTAACTTTGGAATCAACAATATAAGGTCTAAACTTATCACATGCAAACACAACTGCTAAGAACTCTTTTTCATTAGTAGCATAATTTCTCTGGGCAGTATCAAGAGTCTTACTAGCATACTGGATAACATTCAATTTCTTATTGACTATTTGCCCTAGAACAACACCTACAGCATAATCACTAGGATCACACATAATTTCAAAAGGTAAATTCCAATCAGGTGGCTGAACAATAGGTGCAGTGATCAAAGCTTTCTTAAGTATTTCAAATGCTTCTACACAATCATCATCAAAGACAAAAGGAATATCTTTTTGCAATAAATTAGTCAGAGGCCTAGAGATTTTAGAAAATTCCTTAATGAACCTCCTATAAAAACCGGCATGACCAAGGAAACTTCTTATACCTTTTATGTCTTTGGGACATGGCATCTTTTCAATAGCGTCAACTTTGGCTTTATCAACTTCAATTCCTCTCTTGGAGATCTTATGCCCCAAGACAATGCCTTCGTTAACCATAAAGTGACACTTCTCCCAATTCAGGACGAGACTAGTGTCCTCACATCTCTGCAAAAATCAATCAAGGTTGCTCAAACAATCATCAAAAGCGGATCCATAGATGGAGAAATCATCCATGAATACCTCACAAATCTTTTTCACAAAAATAATAGAATATAGCCATCATGCTCTTTGAAAGGTAGCGGGTGCATTACATAAACCAAAAGGCATACGTCTATAAGCAAAAGTACCAAAAGGGCAAGTAAAAGTAGTTTTAGATTGATCCTTCGCTGACACAGGTATCTGAGAGAAACCAGAATAACCATCTAGAAAGCAAAAATGTGTGTGTTTGGATAGTCTTTCTAGCATTTGATCAATAAAAGGTAAAGGGCAATGATCTTTCTTAGTAGCTTTATTTAACTTAGGGAAATCAATTACCATCCTATAACCTGTAATAATTCTTTGCAGGATCAATTCATATTTATCATTAGGAACAACGGTAATACCTCCCTTTTTAGGAACACAATGGTCAGGGCTTACCCATTCACTATGAGCAATGGGATAAATAATACCTGCCTCAAGGAGCTTTAGTATCTCCTTTCTTACCACTTCCTTCATCTTGGGATTTAATCGTCTTTGAGGATCTCTAACTGGTTTAGCATCTTTCTCCACTGTAATTTTGTGTTGGCATAATGTGGGACTAATGCCCTTAAGATCATCCAGAGTATATCCAATGGCTGCTCGGTGCTTCTTCAGAGTTTTCAATAATCTTTCTTCTTCTTTCTCTGAAAGGTTAGCACTAATAATAATAGGATATATTTCCTTTTCATCACGATAAGCATACTTAAGATTATCAGGTAATGGTTTGAGTTCAAACATGGGATCACCCTTGGGTGGAGGGGGATCCCCAAGAATTTCAACGGGAAGGTTATGTTTCAGCATAGGTTCCTGTTTGAGGAACACTTCATCTATTTCCTCTCTTTCCTTCATAAACATATCGTTCTCATGATCTAGCAAATATTGTTCTAACAGATCAATTGGAGGAACAACAATGGAAGCAAGACCAATAATTTCATCCTTACTAGGTGGTTCCCTATCACGAGGTTGTCTACTAAACTTAGCAAAATTAAACTCATGAGACATACCATCTATGCCAACATTGACAGTATTCTTTTCACAATTAATCTTAGCACTAGCTGTATTCAAGAAGGGTCTACCGAAAATAATGGGACAAAAATCATCTTGTGGGGAACCAAGAACAAGAAAATCAGCAGGGTATTTAACCTTCCCACACAAAACTTCAACATCTCTAACAATCCCAAAGGGTTTAATGGTATCCCTATTAGCAAGCTTAATAGTAACATCAATGTCTTCTAATTCAATGGGTGCAATGTCATGCATAATTTCTTGATATAAGGTATAAGGTATTGCACTAGCACTAGCACCCATATCACACAAGCCATGATAACAATGATCTCCTATTTTAACAGAAATAACACGCATGCCTACTACAGGTCTACGAGTCTTAGTATCTGGTCTAGCAATATTAGCAGTGTCACCACAGAAATAAATAACATGCCTATCTAAATCATCATCCAAGAGATCTTTAACCATAGCAATACTAGGTTCAACATTAATTTTCTCAGGAGGTGTATAAGTCCTAATATTACTCTTACGAACAACAGTCAAAGCTTTAGCATGATCCTTTATCCTAACAGGAAAAGGAGGTTTTTCAACATAAGAAGTAGGAACAATTGGATCACTATAGGTAATAGTCTTTTCTTCGACTGTAATAGGTGAAACTAATTTCACTTCAACAGGAGGATTATATATAAACCACTTCTCTTTAGGGAGATCAACGTGAGTAGCAAAATATTCACAGAAAGAAGCTATTATCTCAGAGTCAAGTCCATACTTAGTGCTAAATCCACGAAAAGCATCGGTATCCATAAAAGATTTAACACAATCGAACTTAGGTGTCATACCTGACTCCTTACTATCGTCGGAACCCCAATCTTTGGAGCTGCGTTTAATTCTTTCCAATAAGTCCCATTTGAAATCAATAGTCTTCAGCATATAAGAACCAACACATGAAGTATCGAGCAGGCTGCGATTATTAAGAGAAAGCCGAGCATAAAAGTTCTGAATAATCATTTCCCGAGAGAGCTCATGATTGGGGCATGAATATAACATTGACTTAAGCCTCCCACAAGCTTGAGTGATGCTTTCTCCTTCGCGAGGCCAGAAATTATATATGTAATTACGATCATGATGAACAAGGTGCATAGGATAGAACTTCTGGTGAAATTCCAGCTTCAATCGTTCATAATTCCAAGATCTCGTATGATCACATAGCCTATACCATGTCAATGCATCTCCCTTCAAAGATAAAGGGAAGACCTTCCTTTTGACAACATCATCAGGAATACCTGCAAGCTTAAATAATCCACAAACTTCGTCCACAAAGATAAGGTGTAAATCGGGAAGCAATGTTGCATCTCCTGAAAATGGATTAGCTAGCAGTTTCTCTATCATACCCGAAGGAATCTCAAAGTAAATATTTTCATAAAGTTCAGTAGGTTGAGGAGAAACTCTTTGCTCTTCTGGTTGGGGTGAAGATACCCCAAACAGGCCCCTCAAAGGATTAGTTTCCATAGTGACAAGTAACAGAATTTTTTAGCACACTATATAAATGTCTCCTTACTAAGTTCCACTCACCAAAAGCTCTACACTCCCCGGCAACGGTGCCAGAAAAGAGTCTTGATGACCCACAAGTGTAGGGGATCAATCATAGTCCTTTCGATAAGTAAGAGTGTCGAACCCAACGAGGAGCAGAAGGAAATGATAAGCTGTTTTCAGTAAGGTTTTCTCTGCAAGCAGTGAAATTGTAGGTGATAGATAGTGTTGTGATAAGATAAATAGTAACGGGTAAAAGTAAATAAATTAAACAAAGTGCAGCAAAGTGGCCCAATCCTTTATGAAGCAAAGGATAAGCCTGGACAATTTCTAATAATGAGAAAGGAGCTCCCAAGGACACATGGGAATGGATCGTCAAGCTAGTTTTCATCACGTTCATATGATTCACGTTTAGTACTTTGATAATTTGATATGTGGGTGGACCGGTACTTGGGAACTGCCCTTACTTGGACAAGAATCCCACTTATGATTAACCCCTATTGCAAGCATCCGCAACTACAAAAGAAGTATTAAGGTAAACCTAACCACAACATTAAACATATGGATCCATATCAGCCCCTAATGAAGCAACGCATAAACTAGGGTTTAAGCTTCTGTCACTCTAGTAACATACATCTGGTGAAGTGTCATGCCTTGCTCTAGGCCCAAATAATGGTGAAGTGTCATGTAGTCTACGTTCACATAACACCACTAGAGGAAAAGACAACATACATCTCATCAAAATATCGAACGAATACCAAATTCACATGACTACTAATAGCAAGACTTCACCCATGTCCTCAGGAACAAACGTAACTACTCACAAAGCATATTCATGTTCATAATCAGAGGAGTAATAATATGCATAATGGATCTGAACATAGGATCTTCCACCAAGTAAACCAATTAGTATCAACTACAAGGAGTAATCGACACTACTAGCAACCCACAGGTACGAATTTGTGGTTTTGATACAAGATTGGATACAAGAGATGAACTAGGGTTTTGAGAGGAGATGGTGCTGGTGAAGATGTTGATGGAGATTGTCCCCTCCCGATGAGAGGATCGTTGGTGATGACATTGGTGATGATTTCCCCCTCCCGGAGGGAAGTGTCCCCGGCAGAACAGCTCCACCGGAGCCCTAGATTGATTCAGCCAAGGTTCCGCCTTGTGGCAGCAGAGTTTCATCCCGTAAGCTTGCCCACGATTTTTCCAGGGTAAAAGCTCTGATATAGCAGAAGATGGACACCGGAGGCCCACCAGGGGGCCCAGGAGATAGGGGGGCATGCCCTGTAAGGGGGGGCCCTCCATTCTCCTGGACAGGGTGTGGGCCCCCTGGTGTATTTCTTTCGCTCAAAAATTCTTATTAAATCTAAAAAGATGTTTCCAATGTTTCAGGACTTTTGGAGCTGTGTAGAATAGGTTTCCAATGTTTGCTCCTTCTCCAGCCAGAATTCCAGCTGCTGACATTTCCCCTCTTCATGGTAAACCTTGTAAAATAAGAGAGAATAGCCATAAGTATTGAGACATAATGTGTAATAACAGCCCATAATGCAATAAATATTGATGTAAAATCATGATGCAAAATGGACGTATCAGTGGTCTCCATACTTCTAACGTTTTGGTTTTGTGATGGTGGTGCAAGTCATCCGGAGGGGCTCGGTCGTCCGTGGGCTGGAGTGTGTCGGACATCCGGTCAGTGTCTGTCGTCCGGCCGCAGGAGCGTGCGTAGTATGCGACTCGGCTGGCTGGCTGAAGCTCCTAGGCAGCGGATGTTCGATGAGCATCAGTCGTCTGGTGGTTGTATATTCCTGATAGCTCTTCCTCTTGGTCCTCATACTTGGTGTCCTCACCGTCTTGTCCATTGGGTGTAGCTGTCTTGTTGCTTTCCTCCAAGTACCTGATCACACATAGGGTCTTCGCTTGAGGTAGTAGCCATGTCTCATATGTAGAAGTTGATAGTTCGGAGAGGAGCGAGTTCACCTTGGTTACGATAGCCTGTGCTCGAGCTCTCGTCATTGGTCCAAGTGGTGTCGTGGGAGACATAGGTAGGTCCATGGGGATGACCGTGGGATGCTCTGCATCATCCCCCACCCCTTGTTGGGAAAGATCCAACCTTGGACCTAGAGCCTCATCACCATGGTAGGAAGAGAGGTCCTTGATATTGAAGACGTAGCTCATGTTGTACTTGTCGCGTGGGAGATCGATCTTGTAAGCATTGTTGTTGTAGCGTGCTAGAACCTTGCAGGGTCCGTCGCCTCGAGGTATAAGCTTGGATTTTTGTTCATTAGGGAATCGATCCTTGCGAAGGTGTAGCCTAGTCGCGAGTCATTGTACTTGGCGCTCAATGGTGTGTCGTGTATCTTCATGCATCTTCTTGAGGGAGTTCACTTGTGCAGTTGCGTCCATGTTGATGCGCTCTTGTAGTGGAAGAGGTATAATGTTCTATGGGGACAATGGGCTGAAGCCGTAGATGACCTTGAAGGGGGACTTGCCGGTAGTAGAGTGTCATGCTCGACTATAGGTGTACTCGGCAATGGGTAGACACTCTTCCCACTCCTTTATGTTCTTCTTTATCAACACACGTAGGAGAGTAGATAGCGTCTGGTTCGTGACCTCCGTTTGGCCGTCGGTTTGGGGATGGTATGCCTAAGAGAACAAGATCTTGATTCCGAGCTTGGCGCATAAGGTCTTCCAAAAGTAGCTTAGGAATTTGACATTGCCGTCCGAGACAATAGTCTTTGGCACTCAATGTAGGAGCAAGATTTCCCTACAAAAAAGATTTGCAACACTTGAAGCATCGTCTATCTTGTTGCATGGGATGAAATGAGCCATTTTAGAGAATCGGTCCACAACAACAAACACAAAATCTTTGCCATTTCGAGTTCGAGGTGATGAGGACATCAATACCATTGTTACACCCATAGCCCCTGCTATTATACATACTGGACCAATTACTAGGTACTTTCGTCTCTTGGTAACGATTTTAATGATCATGAGAATATGATGCTGCCTAAATTGTTTACATTTGTTTTGCTTACAAATGAAGGGCCTAGCTTGGACAAGAAATATGAACCTTGGAGAAAGTTCAAGCATGGAGATAATTGCATGCGCAAGGGGAACAAGAACGAAGATACAAGTGATAAATTCAGGACTTTGAAGTCACCATAATGAGTGCATGAAGCCTTGGACTAAATATACAAGATGCCACTTCATAAATTTCCTCCAAAGACTATTCTAGGTGCCGTGTCACCTTATTATTCGGCCAGGCCCATGTAATTTTGAAATACTTGAGTATAGGCTGTTTTTAGAGTCCGTATGTGTGGGCAAACAAGATTTAGGGTTGGTTTCGGATCCCTCCTCCAAGGGCCACAAAATCCCCACCCCCTCTTCCTCCATATATAAATCCCTTAAGGCATCATTTAGACTTTGGGTTTTGTTTAGATTAAAAGTTCGCCATAGCTGCAACTTCGCGTATTTCGTTTGTATTCAACGACCAGACCAAGGCGTCATAGAAACCCACTTGATCAATAAAACTTTCCTCTTTTATTCGCAATATCCAGATTGCAATTATAGGTTCTTGCTTGTTCTTCGTTTGCTTGCAGGAGATAGACCCTCGTGGTAAGGTTGATGGTGCTCCGGCGTGGTCAATAACCTCTCGGAGTTGGTGTAGTGATTGCAAAGGCGCAACGTCCTCGCACGTTCGTAGTCGGATCGTCAATGTCTACTCCATCAAAAATGATATCCACCATCTCATCAAAAGATGGGACACTTTTACCTTTATCAAGTGGTATTAGATTTCCAGGTTGCTTGGTGAGATTTTACAGTTTTTGTAGTTTAGATCGAGTATGTTCTTCATACATATAGTCCACAAAAAAGCCAATTTTTTAGGGTTAGTTCATCATATCTAAACCAATCTGAGCCATGGCATAATCTTTTCTGTATATGCTTTGTTGAATTTGCGGTTGCATCATCGTGTCAAGTTGCTGGTCTTAGTGTCTAGTCCTTTAAAGTTTAGAGTTCTATTCACAAGTTGTCGCACCGCCGCCTCACCTTTGTTACGACCGCTGCCATATACCACCATCGTCACCACCGCTGCCATATACCACCATCATCGTCACCGCTGTGATATACCACCATCATCATCGCCGCTGCCACATACCACATATTCGCCGCCATCACGCTAATCCGAGTTCACCTCCATCACAGATTCGCCACCAGTCTATGTTCCACTGACCTACATATCTCCACTACTGATGACCCACGGCAGATGCCCTAGCATAAGGACTTACGTGTGGAGCCATCACAACGTAGTTAGCTTGAAGGGGTTAAGTCGGGACAAGGGACACAGAGAGTTTACCCAGGTTTGACCCCTCTTCAGGAGAAATGCATCGCTGAAACACCCCTGTAACACTGCATCTGTGTAGCTCACCATAGACAATAGTCATTGACTTAGACCTCCAGGTTTTCTTTCTGGCCAAGGTTTCATCTTTAGGTAACTCACCCCGGGTCATATAAGCCAAATATGGAATAGTCCAATCAGGGATAACATGGAGCTGCCACCAACTGTGCTTCCGGGTTAGGAACTGCCAAATCTTCCTCTGTAGGCAACTTAACTGACGGGTTATGCAAAATATCGAGGAAACATTAGGGGGTACCGGCTTACGTTGAGACCCCAGTCGGCTTAAAGCATCAGCGGCTTCATTTTTCCGTTGGTCAACATGCTCCACTTGATAACCTTTGAAATGACCAGCAATAGTATCAACCTCTCGGCGATAAGCCGCCATGAGTGGATCCTTTTAATCCCAAGTTCCTGACACTTGCTGAGCCACCAAACCTGAGTCGCCAAAGCACCTTACCCGGCTTAGATTCATTTCTTTAGCCATCCGAAGAACATGGAGTAAGGCTGCATACTCTGCTGCATTGTTAGTACAAGGGAACATCAACCTTAAAACATAATCACCTCGCGGGGAAGTCAGTATAACTCCAGCCCTCGAACCCTCAATTGCCTAGATCCATCAAAATGAATAGTCCAATATGTATTATCCGGCTTATCCTCGGGCATCTAATACTCTGTCCAATCATTGATGAAGTCCACAAGTGCCTGAGATTTTATAGCCGCCCGAGGCACATACTTCAAGCCATGGGGTCCAAGCTCAATGGCCCACTTAGCTACCCGACCTGTGGCTTCTCTGTTTTAAATAATATCCCCCAAGGGAGCCCAAATAACCACAGTGATGGATGACCAAGGAAGTATTGCATCAACTTGCGACTGGGTATCTCTGCATACTCCTTGCCTACCTCCTTCCTTTCAACCACAACTGCCACACTGACAGCTATATTGTTTGCAACCACATATAAAAGCAAGGGCTCCTTCTCAATAGGAGTTGCAAGGACCGGCGGCTCAGCCAACTGTCTCTTAAGCGCCTCAAATGCCTCATTAGAAGCATCGCTCCAGACAAAGTCATCTGTCTTCTTCATCATTTGATACAAAGGGATAGCCTTCTCTCCCAGGCGGCTTATAAACCGGCTTAAAGCTGGAATACGATCCGCCAAACGCAGGATGTCATTGATACACACCGGTTTAGCCAAAGAAGTGATAGCCTTGATTTTTTTCCGGGTTAGCATCAATGCCCCTCACAACCCGTCGTAGCATATATAATATGATCAATACGAGGGAGAGCAAAAGGATCAGCCAGACAAGCCTTTTTAAGGTCTGTATAATCCACACACATACACCAAGTGCCATTTTTCTTAAGTACCAGCACCAGGTTAGCCAACCACTCAGGATGAAAAAACTTCAATGATGAATCCTGCCGCCAAGAGCCGAGCCACTTCTTCACCAGTGCCTTGTGCCTCTCTTCATTAAAACGATGAAGGAATTACTTAACCGGTTTAAACTTCAGATCAACATTAAGAGTGTGCTCAGCGAGTCCCCTTGGTACACCTGGCATGTTAGAAGGTTTCCATGCAAAGATGTCCCGATTATCACGGATGAACTCGATGAGCACGCTTTCCTATTTTGGATCCATATTAGCACTGATGTTGAACTGCTTAGACGAGTCGCTAGGAACGAAATCAACCATGTTAGTGTCATATGCTGATTTCAACTTCAACAAGGGGTCATTTTCTGTAGTTTGCTTCTTCAAAGGTGTCATATCCGCCGGGTCAACATTGTCTTTATAAAACTTTAACTCCTCAGTGGCACAGGCCGACTCAACATAAGCAGCATCACCCTCTTCATAGTCCAACACAATCTTCCTATCACCGTGCACTGATGGTTCCTTTATGACCTGGCATTTTAAGCTGCAAGTAAACATAACACAGCCACACCATAAACTTGGCGTAAGCCGGCCGCCGAGACAAAGCATGGTACGGGATTTTGATCTTAACCACCTCAAAGGTCAATTTCTCTGCTCTGGAATCATGGTCATCTCCAAAAGCAACCTCCACTGTTATCTTACCCACTGGATACACCGACTTACCAGGCACCACCCCATGCAAAACAGTAGAAGACACCTTAAGATCTTTGTCAGTCAAGTTCATACGACGAAAAGTCTCATAGTAAAGGATATTGATACTGCTGCCCCCATCCATGAGTACCTTTGTAAGCTTATACCCTCCTACCTGTGGAGTCACCACCAATGCCAACTGACCTGGATTATCAACCCGGGGCGGGTGATCCTCCCGGCTCCATACAATAGGCTGCTCAGACCACCTTAAGTAACGAGGTACTGCCGGCTCAACTGAGTTCACTGCCCGCTTATTGATTTTCTGATCTCGCTTGCACAGGCTTGTGGTGAACACATGATATTGACTACTATTCAACTGCTTTGGATTACTCTGATAACCAGGCTGCTGTTGTTGATTCCCTTGGCCAGATTGCTGATTAAAACCACCTTGATTACCTTGGCCTTGAAAGCCAGAGCTTGAACTGCCACCCCCAAAACCAGGTCCATGAGAGCCGAAACCTGAGCCGCCATGCGGGTCATGATTGTTCTAAAAAAATAGAGTTTCTGTACTCCCTCATGATGAAGCAATCCTTCCACAGATGACTGGCCGACTTATTCGGGGTTCTGTGCTTCGGACAAGGCTGATTCATCATGGCCTCAAGGTTGAACTTCGGCCCTCCAAATCGGGGCGCTTGCATTTTACCCTTACGATGTTGGTTATTACTCCGCATACTGGTGTTAGCCATGAAATCTAACCCGCCATCCACCTTACGTTTACCATTGCCACCTTGACTCGCCATGTTATGATGTCCCTTTGCGTTGCCACTCTTCTTCCCTTTCCAACCTTATCCTCATCAGACTCCGGATCTTTCGTGCTATCAGAGTCGACATATTTGATGAGAGCCGCCATGAGCTCCCCCATATCATTGCAATTACGCTTAAGCCGCCCCAATTTCTTCTTAAGGTGAAGAAAACGGCAATTCTTCTCTAACATCAGGACTGCTGAACCGGCATTGATACTGTCCGATGAGTGTATAACAGCTGAGATCCGGCGCACCCAATTGGTTGTTGACTCACCTTCACCTTGGACGCAAAAATCCAGAATCGACATAGGCTACTTGCATGTGTCTTTAAAATTTTGAATAAATTGCCTCTTCAACTCTGCCCATGAACCAATGGAGTTAGCAGGCAGACCTTTCAACCAAGTATGAGCCGGCCCATCCAACATCATGGTGAAATACTTAGCACATGCAGCATCACTAATATCCAGCATCTCTATAGCTATCTCATAGCTCTCAATCCAAGCCTCTGGGGGCTAATCCTCCGTGTAGTTAGGCACCTTACGGGGGCCCTTGAAATCCATAGGAAAGCCCTCCTTGCGTAGAGCCGACACTAAACATGACACACCCAAGATGCGGAGGAATAAACTGGAGATTGTTGTTGAGCCGCCAACTGAGCTGCCAATTCCGCCTCACGCCGCACTCTGACCCAGTCCAGCAAAGTCTCAGCCTCATTACCAATGCACGGCAGGTCAGGCCTATGAAGTTGACTGCGATGCCGCTCACTGCTCGACACGGCTGGATCGTCAATGTGTCTGTTGTAACTCCGGCTTGGAAGTGGGGTTGCATGAATCCGATCACGACTATATGAAAAAGCCGCCTGTTGAGCCACCGCTGTCTGAAGAAGCTCTTCGGCTCTTCGTATTTCCATTGTGCTGGCGACTCATCCTGAACTGGGAGAGCCGCCAATCGAGTAGCCACAGTTATCATGTTATACAAAGGATTAGAAAAATGACCCGGGGGTGTCGGAACGTGTTGAGGAGGGGTCAAATTCAAACGAGGGGGGTCTGCAACACGAGGCTGAACCGGTGCTCCAGCCACTGGTGCCTCAACGGCCCGATCCACACCAGGCGGGTTACTGGTTCCTGCCCCAAGCGTGTTGAAAAGATTCCTTGCATCGTAAACTGGAGGTAAACGACTCACATGCCTTATGTTAAAGACGGTGTTTGATGCGTCGCGGTCTAAGCTCAACCAAAAATTCTCTGCTTGAAGTCATTCCACCTCCCTCTGCAAGGCAGCTTGCTCCGTCGCCATCCGACTGTTCTCAGCATTTAGATCCTCCTTGCCTTGGGGTACCTTATCATGTAACTTTGCAACATCTGCGTTATGTTGTGTTTGATTCTCCGAGGTTACGTCTGCCATTAACAATGTTGCCAGAGCCTCCAATAGATTAGATAAAACTTGAGCCGGCGGGCACATAGGGCCTCCTGCCCCGGCTGCCATTGTCATCGCTGAACCGGAGACCATTGCTACCGCAATTGAAGAATTCTGCGCTGGCTGTGTGCCGGCCATGAAGATTGTAACCCGCTTTGGCGGCTCGTAGGGGTCCGAAATACTGTCACCATCGGAACAACCCCCAAGCACACCATCTTGAACCTGATGCATGAAATTGGTCTTGTCGGTTGAGGACTCATCACTGGAATAGAGGGCTGTCTCACCACCGGATTCAGATCCTCCTTCCAGATCCACTCCTTGAGTAAAACTAACAAAGAAATGCTTCGGGGCAGCTTGAACCTTGGCAGGTCGTGTGCGCCGAGCCGTCTCGACGATGTCGGTGTAGGTGTCTGGCTCAGCTTCCGACTCACCAATCTTGCCAATGAAGACGTGAATTCCGCCAAAGAGGACCCGGTACCCATACTCAATTGAGACGGTCTCGGGGCCCCAACATGCGTCGTCGATGTAGAGCTTGCCGTGACAACTCTTGGTCATCCGGCCCATAGCATATCCCTTGAGCCCTGCGAAGCTGCCCTTCAAGAACTTGAAACCACTGTGCGCTGGCCCCACGGTTGGTGCCAACTGTCGTGGAATTGTCACGGCAGATGCCTTAGCACAACGACTTAGGTATGGAGCCATCGCAATGTAGTTAGCTTGAAGGGGTTAAGTCAGGACAAGGGACACAGAGAGTTTACCCAGGTTCGGCCCCTTGCAACGAGGTAAATGCCTACTCCTGCTTTAGGTTGTATTGCTTGGGTTTCAATTACCAGGGAGCGAGTACGCTTGACCTAGTTCTCGACTTGTTGTTTCTTGCCCTATCCCGCCACTTGGTCACCCCTTTATACACAAGCTGATGCCCGGCGGCTTACAGAGTCCTGGCCGGCTCATAGACAACGTGTCCAGCTCGGTGACAGAACTAAACTTTCCTTAACATACAAGTTAAACATACGGCGGTTTATGCCTGTGGGCCTCAAGTCTCCTCCGGGTCTTGGGACTTAAAGAAGCTTGCTTCATGAACCGCTATCTTCAATATCTTCTTGATCCATCTCATTGTGAACCGCCAGTGGTATGACTCGGTCCCTCCTGGGCGGGTCATACCGAATAGTTATATCCCCAACACACCGACCTACATATCTCCGCCACTGATGACCCACAGGTATAGGTATCTATTGTAGTCCTTTCGATAAGTAAGACCTTTCGATAAGTAAGAGTGTCGAACCCAACGAGGAGTATACGGAAATGACAAGCGGTTTTCTGCAAGGTATTCTCTTCAAGCACTGAAATTATCGATAACAGGTAGTTTTGTGATAAGATAATTCGTAACGGGTAACAAATAACAAAAGTAACTAAGGTGCATCAAGGTGGACCAATCCTTTTTGTAGCAAAGGACAAGCCTGGACGAACTCTTATATAAAGCAAAGCACTCCCGAGGACACATGGGAATTACTGCCAAGCTAGTTTTCATATGCTCATGTGATTCGCGTTCGTTAGTTTGATAATTAGATATGTGGGTGGACCGGTGCAAGCCTCCCACTTATGGTTAACCCTCTCGCAAGCATCCGAAACTATGAAAGAAGAATTAAGGTAAACGTAACCATAGCATGAAGCATATGGAACCAAATCATCCCCTTACGAAGCAAAGCCTAAACTAGGGTTTAAGCTTCTATAACTCTAGCAACCCATCATCTACTTATTACTTCCCAATGCCTTCCCCTAGGCCCAAATCATGGTGAAGTGTCATGTATTCGATGTTCACATAACACCACTAGAGGAAAGACAACATGTATCTCATCAAAATATCAAACGAACACCAAATTCACATGATTACTTATAACAAGACTTCTCCCATGTCCTCTGGAACAAACGTAACTACTCACAAAGCATAATCATGTTCATAATCAGGGGAGTATTAATTATAATTAAGGATCTGAACATATGATCTTCCAAAGAATAAACCAACTAGCATCAACTACAAGGAGTAATCAACACTATTAGCAACCCACAGGTACCAATCTCAGGTTTGAGACAAAGATCGGACACAAGAGATGAACTAGGGTTTGAGAGGAGATGGTGCTGGTGAAGATGTTGATGGAGATTGACCCCCTCTTGATGAGGGGATCGATGCGATGACGATCGCTATGATTTCCCCCCTCCTGAAGGGATGTTTCCTCGGCAGAACAACTCCGCCAGAACCCTAGATTTGTTCTGCCCAGGTTCTGCCTCGAGACGGTGGCGCTTTTTCTCGAAAGCTTTCTTCTAATTTTTGTCAGGTCAAAACACACCGTATAGTAGAAGATGGGCGCCAGAGGCCTGCCAGGGGGCCCACAAGACTGGAGGGCGCACCCAGGGGGTAGGGCGCGCCCTCCATCCTTGTGGATGGCAGGTGGCCCCCCTCTGATGCTTTCTTCGCCCAATATTTTTGTATTTTCCAAAAATATTTTCCGTGAAGTTTCAGGACTTTTGTATTTGTGTAGAATAGGTCTCTAATATTTGTCCTTTTCCAGTCCAGAATTCTAGCTACCGGCATTCTCCCTCTTCATGTAAACCTTATAAAATAAGAGAGAATAGGCATAAGAATGGTGATATAACGTGTAATAACAGCCCATAAATGCAATAAATATCAACATAAAAGAATGATCCAAAATGGACGTATCAGCCACCAGTCCGAGTTCCACTAGATTCATCTCCGCCACTAGTCCGAGTTCCACCAGATTCATCTCCGCCACCAGTTCTAGTCCGAGTCTAGTATTTGCTACTTTGTTTTTGATTTCCAGATCACTCCATACTATGAGTCGTGACCAAGTCGGACTCCCCAACTTTCGTGCCACCCGTAGAAGAAAAATATTTCCAGTCTGGAAAATTCTGGCTAGGCAGTTTTTAGGCCATTTGTAGACTTTTTAGAAAAAAATTGTTGCGGAGAAAAAAAAGAGAAAAAAGTGAAAAAAGTGAAAAAAATAAAAAACAATCAGAGTGTGCTCCTCCCTTGTTTACGTACAACTCCATGATTTTGTTAGTGCTCTAGGCTCGTGTCTCTAGCACGATCTAGCCTCGGACCAACACAGTACCGTCGTTGAGCGTTTATTCAACTTTACATCTCTGAATT
>NC_057804.1:235080611-235082957 GCF_018294505.1 Triticum aestivum | reverse complement strand
TTCCTGATGTTGCTGTTGTTGTTGTTGTTGTTGTTGTTGTTGTTGTTGTTGTTGTTGTTGTTGTTGTTGTTGTTGTTGTTGTTGTTGTTGTTGTTGTTGTTGTTGTTGTTGCTGTTGCTCTTGCTGCTGCTGCTGTTGCTGTTACTATTGCTGTTACTGTTGTTGTTGATGTTGTTGTTGTTGTTGTTGTTGTTGTTGTGTAGCGACCTGACCCGAATGGATCACGTCTACTGTGCTACGGTGTCATCCCTGGATCAGTAATGCTGACACCACACAGTACATCGAGGTTTTATAGCAGAGTTGCAATCACACACTTATTACATCGATGGCTGAAAAAGAACTTATTACAATAAATATGGCTTAAGGCCATCTAAATAACGATAACAGCGGAAGGCTTGGAAGATAAGTGAGTCCATCAACTCCATCGGCATCACTGAGTATAGAACCACGACCTAAATTCCTTACTCGTCGTCTGAAAAGTCTGCAACATGAAAGTTGCAGCCCGAAAACGGGTCAGCACATGGAATATGCTGGCAATGTAACACATAGAGGGTAATGAAACAATAAGCCTATACTACATGCATATTTGGCTGGTGGTAAGGCTCTACGGTTACAGTTTTGCGAAAAGCAAATTTTTCCCTACATCAAAGGAATAATTTTGTTTAACTATCATGGTGGTTGTTAAACATTGAGAATGGTTGACAGCATCCTCAATCCCAATTAAAAGTACTCATTAAAAACCCAATAGCTTTTATTAGAGGTAACATGTTGAGATTCACAATGATATTCAAGTACTAGATACTCAAAACGTCCATAACCGGGGACACGGCTAATCATGATTAGTTTGTTACTCTGCAGAGGTTTGCGCACTTTTCCCCACATGACTCGATCGCCTCCGTTTGTTTTCTCGCACTGCAAGGTGTTTGAGAAACGGATGACAGAGACATAGTCTTTCAGAAGCACTAGCACCTTACATGTGGGGTAGACCGGTACACCTACATCCCCTACATCTGCTAGTCCACCCCGTAAGAGTTCGCACAACTTAGTCAACTATGCTAGAGCCCATAGTAGCATGTGGCTGCACACGGAAGTTTCCAGTTTGAAATATCTTATGATCCCTTTGAGCCTGGGTGGCGGTCCAAAAAAAAACAGGCAAGTCCTGATAGACATCAGGTGCCTCAATCCACCCAGATGTGTGTTTAAGTTGCCACCTTAGATAAACCATTAAAATTATCAATCTCACATCTGTCATGGATATTCACTCACCCAATCCACGTCTACTAGCATAGCATAGCATAATAAGCAAACGTAGAAGTAACTCCCAAGGTTTCATAAGTAACAGGTAATAGGTACTACCTCATCTACTTCCCATCCCACAATTTAATTAGATCCTAACAATGCAAGTGTTTGAGGGTTTGATCTAATGCAATAAAACTGGGTAGTAGGAAAGATATGATCAAGTGTTACTTGCCTTGCTGATGATCCGCGTGTCCTAGGGTTTCGAAGTAACAAGCGGCGCAATCCGGGTAATCTATCGCAGACAAACAACAAGCATACAATAAGTACTCATCTAATGCACAGGGAAATCTCGAATAAAAGATCTAACCAGAGAGTTCAACTTAAGAACCCTGGTTGCAAAAGAATCGAATCAAATAAAGCATCGAAAGTCAAACGACGAAAGAAAACAACTCGGTTCTAGCAAGTTGAAACTAGGTCAAATTTTTACAGTAACAAAACTTAGTTTAAGTTGGTTAGTCGGAACGGCGGTTTCGAGGCGAAACTCCAGGCATTTGAATCACCTGATTCCGACAAACGAGCGGAAAAATAGACTAGAAAGAAGATCGGATCTGAAATCACGATCGGAAGAATCGCGGAATAAATCCGACGAGAAAAGAGAACGACGAACGGTTAAACGAACGGACGTTCATTAACCGAGAAGAATCCGGTGATCACGTTCGTTAGGACGAACGGTCCGGGGAACGATAAAAAGGCAACTAAATCGGCAAAGAAAACAAATCCGATCTAGGGTTTCGGAGAATAAAAACCGAACGAAAAACTGATCTAGAAAACCGGAACGGTTTAGAGAAGAAAAGAATCGGAACGATTAGAAGAAAACGATCCGAGAAAAAGAATAGATGTAGCGCGGGGCAACCTTGGCGAGGTCTCCGGTGAGCGGGGCTCCGGCGACGTCGGCGTAGGGCGGCGGCGTGGGCAAGGTGCGGTGGTGGTGGCGCGACGGCGGTGACGCGGTGAGGGTGGCGGCGGCGTTGGGTGGCGCGGTGGTGAGGGGTGGCGCGGTGAGGGGCGGCGGCGTTGGGTGGCGCGGTGGTGAGGGGTGGCGCGGTG
>NC_057804.1:235079898-235080601 GCF_018294505.1 Triticum aestivum | reverse complement strand
CTGGTGCGGCTCCTCCCTGGGCGTGGCGCGCGCGGTGGCCTTGTGGCCTTGTGGCCTAGGCCGGCGGCTAGCAGCTTGGGCCTTTGGCCCAAGGCGCTGCAGTTTTTTTTTTTTTTTTAAAAACGGTCTCGCGCGCAGAAAAAAATAAAAAAAAATTCTAAACGAACTCAAAATTAATAAAGTAAACTTTCCCCGACTCCTAAAAATGAGTCGAACAAAATGAACTTTACTCGGGGCCTAAAATGCAATTTTTTAAAAACACGCATTTTTCCCTAAGGCAAATAAAACGCAAATAAAACTCCGGCAAAAACCAAAATGGGTTTTTTTTATTAAATCTTCATTTTTTTCCTAAATTTGGGAAAGTCATATTATTCCCTCTCTCAAAATTTTTATAGGAAAAACTTTATGAAGATAATTAAATAAATCCAAATGATCCTATTTTCAAAATTTGAGAAATCCCAAATATGAAAATAATGAAACTTCCAACTCTCTCCGAGGGTCCTTGAGTTGCGTGAAATTTTCTAGGATCGGAAAATGCGACAAAAATATGATATGCATGATGACATAATGTATAACATTCCAAATTGAAAATTTGGGATGTTACATGTTGTTGTTGTTGTTGTTGTTGTTGTTGTTGTTGTTGTTGTTGTTGTTGTTGTTGTTGTTGTTGTTGTTGTTGTTGTTGTTGTTGTTGTTGTTGTTG